>NW_004949191.1:1265495-1266476 GCF_000317375.1 Microtus ochrogaster
TTTGTGGAGTTAAGACTGCTCTGGCTGAGGCACAAATGTCCAATCCTGAGCTCCCTGGTGTGGCTCCGACAAGGTCTGCAATGTGAAAGGATTTCTATGCTGAAGGAACTGGACACGGCCTCTGCTGTGGTACTGTCCCTGCGGTCCTGCAGTTATTGCTTCATACACTGAGGTTTGGGGCCCTGGAGCAGGGCCTTCTGCCAGTTTCCCTGCTGTTGATTAATGGTATGTGGCAGAGATTTCCCATCTATATCTGTTTTAGAGAAGCAATCTTTAGCCCAATGTGATCCCCTTCTGCATCTAGGACACATGCCAGGTTTCCTCCTTCCCTTCATTACCAGCTGTGGGCATTCCTTTCGAAAATGACCAGAAGTTCTGCAGTTAAAACAATTACGGCCTCCGGCCCTCTCTCCCAGTCCTCATGTTTCTCCGAGGTTGAATAGCCGCCTCTATAACCTGCCCTTGAATGAAATTCCCATCTATATCTCTGCATTTCCTGATATATTCATTTAAACTCTGTTTTGGGAAGGTGTAATGCTTTCTTACAATATCTATTGGCATTTTAAAATATAAGTTGCTTTATTATAGGCATGGCTGTTGTCTTATCTCCAAACCATCTACCTGCTACTTGTAACAGCCTATTTACATAACCTTGGAATGGTTTAGATGGTCCTTGTAAAACTTTTGATAATTGATCCCAAACTTCTTTGTTAGGTAGGGCCTTCCAAGCTTTGGTGGCAGCTGCAGTTATTTGGGCGAATACTCCTGGATCATATAGAATTTGTTGCTGAAAATTGGCATAAGCCCCAGCCCCAGTTAACATATCTAAATTACGTTGTGCTTGACTGCTAGAGGATTTAACTGGACCGTTTGCTTACAGTTTTCCTGATATTCCCCTCGCCATAGGAGATAATCTCCCCCAGATAAGATAGCATGCCATAAATGCTGCCAATCACTTGGTGTTAAATTCATAGCAGAGAA
>NW_004949191.1:1267756-1272460 GCF_000317375.1 Microtus ochrogaster
TCAGAGAGAATTCATATAGCTTCCACAGGAGACAGATGCTGGACACTGGACAGAACCTTACCAGTATGCCACCGCTACATGGCAATACACAGATTAATAGAAATGGGTTAATTTAATATGTCCGTAATAACCAATAAAAAGCATGAGTTAATAGGACAAGAAGTATTATAATAATAAACAGTTTCTGTGTGATTATTTTGGGTCTGGGCAGCTGGGAATCAAATATGCACTGCTTGATTACATTCCCCTTACTCTAAATCACCTCCAACATAAACTTGCATTGTTGTTTTTGATCTTAGCCAATCTGACTGGTGTAAGAGGGTATCTCAGAGTCATTTGATTTGCAATTCCCTGAAGACTAAAGATGAGGTTCTTCTCTTGAGAATTCTCTTTTTAAATCTGCAACCCATTTTTAAATTGGATCATTTAGACCCTTGATGTCTAATTTCTTGAGTTCTTTATATATTTTGGAGATAAGACCTCTGTCCGATGTGGGATTGGTAAAAATCCTTTCCCATTCAATAGGCTGCCTTTAGTCTTACATACTGTGTCTTTTGCTTTACAGAAGCTTCTCAGTTTCGTGAGGTCCCACTTATTTAAGATTGCTTTCAGTGTCTGTGAGATTTGTGTTATATTTAAGTGTCAGGAGCCAATTTCCTCCTAAAATCATTACAGGAACCATCACCCTGGGGAGTCTACAGATCTGTCAGGAGCTGTTTCCTTCTAGGATTATTGCAGGAACCATCACCCTGGGAAGTCTACAGAGAGCCCCACACCCCTAATTGTGTTAGGAATTGTTCTATTGACAGAGCCTACCCCACACCCAAATTGGCTGTTAATGGAGAGCTATCTGTTAGCGGAACCTGCCCCACATTCCAAACTATCTAGAGAACTAGGTGTGTCAACTCCTAGTTGTGACTTCCTGGCCTACGTGACCTAACCGAAGGTAACCTCCTGGACCACGTGACCAACATGAACCACCCGGCAAGAGCCCAGGCCCCTGTGCCCACCCCCAACTCCTTACCCTATATAAGCTGTACCCCATCTCTAATAAACGGAGGCTCTGACAAACTTAGCATAGCCTCATTCCTCTCTCTCAGCTCATATCTTCCAGATAGTGCCTCTCCAGGACCCTGGAATAACTGAACTGCCAGGCGGGTTACAAACCCCTAGACTAAGTAACCCGCCAAGGCAATCAACATTTAAGAAGTGATATTCTCTGCCCATGCATTGAAGGCTACTCCTCACTTTTTCTTCTTTCAGATTCAGTGTGGTCAGATTTATTCTGACGTCTTTAATCCATTTGGACTAGAGTTATATACATGGAGATAGATATGGATCTATTTGCATTTTTTCTAGATGTTGACATCCAGTCATGCCAGCATAATTTGTTGAAGAAACTTTTCTTTTCTATTGTATAATTTTAGCTTCTTTGTTAAAACTCAGGTGCTCACACATGTGTGGATTAGTGTCTCGGTCCTCAGTTTGATTCCATTGTTCTACCTATCTGCTTTTATGCCAATATCAAACTGTTTTCATTACTGTAGCTCTATAATATAGCTTGATGTCTTGGATGGTGACATCTGCAGAAGTTCCTTTATTGTGCAGGATATCTTAGGCTATACTGCATTTTTTATTTTTGCATATGAAGTTTAGTATTGTTTTTTCAAGGTCTGTGAAAAATTTTGTTGGGATTTTGATGAGGATTACATTGAATCTATAGATTGCTTTTGAAACAACTGCCATTTTTATTATGCTGACTTTAGCTATCCAACATCATGGAAGATCTTTTCATTTTCAGGTATCTCCTTCAATATATTTTTTCAAAGATATAAATTTCTAGTTAACAGGTCTTTTACTACTTTGGTTAGTGTTACCCCAAAATGTTTTATGTTATTTGTAGCTTTTTGAAGGGCAATAATTCTCTGATTTCTTTCTCAGCTTCTTTGTCATTTTTATATAGGAGGACTATGGATTTTTTTGAGTTCATCTTGTACCCTGCCATATTACTGAAGGTATTTGTCAGCATTAGGAGATCCCAAGTAGAGTTTTGGTGTCATTTATGTATAGTATCATATCATCTGCAAATAGCAGAAGTTTGACTTCTACTATTCCATTTTATATCCCCTTGATCTCCTTTTCTTTTGTCTTACTGATCTAGCCAAAACCTCAAAAACTATGTTGGATAAATATGGAGAAAGTGCACAGCCTTGTCTTCTTCCTAATTTTAGTGGAATCACTTTGAGTTTCTCTCCATTTAATTTGATGTTGGATATCAACTTGCTGTATATTGCTATTATTACATTCAGATATTTTCTTTTTATCCCTGATCTCTCTAAGTCCTTTATCATGAAGGTGTGTTGGATTTTTCAAATGCTTTTTCAGCATCTAATGAGATGATCATGTTTTTTTTCTTTCAGTTTATTCATATGGTGAATTCATTGATAGATTTTCACATGTTCAACCATGCTTGCATCTCTGAAATGAAGCTGACTTCTCATGCTGAATGATTTTTTGATGTGTTATTGGATTCCCTCTGCCAATATTTTTGAATCTATGCTTATGAGGGAGATTGTTCTGTAATTTAATTTTCTTTCTTTGCTGAGTCTTTGTGTGATTTCAATATCAGCATAACTATAGCCTCAGCTCTTCTTTGAAGTTCTGGTAGAATTCTGTGCTAAAACCTGTGTTTTTTTTTTTTTTGTTTGTTTGTTTTTAGGCTTTTGGTGACTGCTTCTATTTCCTTGCAGGTTATATTTAAATTGTTCAATTTCTATTCATTTAATTTTGCTATAGGGTACGTATCCAGAACAATTTCCATTTCTTTTACATTTTCCACATTTGTGGTGTACAGTTTTTGGTGGTATGACCTAATAATTCTCCAGATTTCCTCAGTGTCTTTTGTTATGTCCCCATTTTCATTTATGATTCTGTTCATTTGGATGTTTTCTTTCTGTCTTTTGATTAGTTTGAATAAGGGTTTGTCTATCTTGTTGATTTTCTCAAAAACCAGCTCTTTGTTTTACTGATTCGTTGGATTGTTTTCTTTGTTTCTATTTTTATTGAATCCATGCCTCAATTTAGTTATTTCCTGTTATCTACTCCTCCTAGGTTAGTCTGCTTCTTTTTGTTTTAGAGCTTCAAGGTGTTCTGTTAAGTTGCTAGTGTGAGATTTCTCCACTTTCTTTATGTAGGCATTAAGTGCTATGAACTTTCCTCTTAGCACTATTTTCATAGTATCCCACAGGTTTGGTTATGTTGTGCCTTAATTTTTGTTGATTTCTAGGAAGTCTTTAATTGTTTTGTTTGTTTCTTCCTTGACCAATGGGTGATTCAATTTTGCACTGTTTAATTTCTTCTAGTGTGTATGCTTTCATCAATCATTGTTTTTTTTAAATTCTAACATTAAACCATGGTTATTCTATAAGTTGTAGGAGGTTATTCCAACTTTTTCATATCTTTTAAGATTGACTTTGTGACTGATTATGTGACAAATTTTAGAGAAGGTTCCAAGAGGTTCTAAGAAGAAGTTATACTTTTTTGTGTTTGGGTAAAATGATTTACAGATGTCTGTTAATATCATTTTAGCCATGACATCTGTTAGGTCTCTTACTTCTCTGTTAAATTTCTGTCTAGTTGATTTGTCCATTAGGTAGATTGGGATGCTGCCATCTCCTACTATTAATGTGTGGGGCTTGATGTGCAATTTAAACTTTAGAAATATTTATTTCACATATATGCATGCTCTTGTATTTGGGACATAGATGTTCAGAATTGAGACTTAGTCTTGAAAGATTGTACCTATGATAAGTATAAAGTGTCCATCTTTTCTGATCGATTTTAGTTTGAATTTTATTTTGTTAGCTATTAGGATAGCTAAAATAGCTTTTTTCTTAGGTCCATTTGATTGGGAACTCTCTTCCCAACCCTTTATTTAGAGATAATGTCTTTCTTTGAGGTTGAGCTGTGTTTCTTGTATACAGTAGAAGGTTGGATTAAGATTTCATGTTTATTCTCTTGACTTGTTTCTTTTTGTAGGTGAAATGAGTCTATTGATATTAAGAGATACTTGTTGGAGGAGAGGAGCAGCTTGTTGGTTTCTAACCATCTGGCTAGCTTAGACTCAAAATAATCACACAGAAGCTGTATTAATTAAATTACTACTTGGCACATTAGATCTGGCTTCGTATTGGCTAACTATTACATATTAATTTAACCCACTTCAATTTATCTGTGTTTCACCATGTGACAGTAGCTTACTGAAAATAAAGTTCCCAGTTTCTGTCTCCGGTGGTTCCATCACTTCTCTCTGAATCTATCCTTTTTTCTCCCAGAATTCAGCATAATTTTCCCTGTCTACCTAAGTTCTGCCTTGCTATAGGTCCAAAGCAATTTCTTATCCATTAATGATAATCACAGCCACAGAAGGGACTCCCACATCACCTCCCCTTTACTCTTTAAATAAAAAAGAAATTTTAACTTTAACGTAGTAAAATTACATATAACAAAATAGGTATCAAACAAGAATTACAGTTATATCATTTCTATATACTTTATCTTTTATCATGGCTAAGGAAAACTATAACTATAAATTCTTTAAGTCCATCAAAGACTCCAGAAAGATATAATATTACCTAAATAAGCAGGAAGTGCTCTGTAAGCAACTTCCAAAACTCTAGAATTGATACAGAAATCAAATTGTCT
>NW_004949191.1:1273050-1274791 GCF_000317375.1 Microtus ochrogaster
CATATACATATAACAAAATTGATCTTAAATTTGCATCAATAGACTAAGATCCATACCAATGCAAATTATTCATATCTATATCATATCCCCCTTTAAATGTAAACAAACATTTATAGACAATATTTGAGAATATGGGCATAGTTTACCCCATACTGCCTTCTGCTGATTGTTGGGGGTAGTAATTTTTGGAGGTATTCACAGTGTCTTTGAGCTGATTTTTTTTTCTTCTATCCGTATTTCTTAGGTTTAGTATTTTCATGGTTTCCAAGATTTTTTGGATGTTTTATGTTAGGAATTTTTTGGAATTAATGTTTTCTTCAACCAACGAATCTATTTTCTCTATATTATCTTCAGCAACTGAGAATCTACATCTTGGACTTCTCTGTGTAGTTAAAGCATGTGTGTCAGAGTTCCTCTAAGTTTATGGGGGATAGGAGGATTCAAGGTTAGAAGTGTGACTTGTAGCTTACAGGGTCTGATTGATGGGGTGGGTATTTTGGGGTAGCACACATACAGGAGGCTAGCCTATTGGCCAGCTGGGGAAGCTGAAGCAGTTGGGGGAAAGGCCCAGTGTTATGCCCTAGTATGAAATGCCTAGAGAGTTGGATGCCTAGCTGGGTAGGTAGTAACTCACCCCTTGGTCCACTCTGTGTAGTTGAAGCCTGGGTTTCAGAGTTCTTCTGAGGTCATGAGGGATAGGAGGGTTTGGGCATGGGGTGGGATTTGTAGCTTACAGGGTTGGATTTATGGAATTCTTTTTTTAAAAAAAACAAGAAATTGTAGAGGGAGACTGTTCATTTATTTCCTGGTTGCCCAGACATGAATAATCACACAGAAACTATGTTAATTACAACACTGTTTGACCAATAGCTAATCTTATTCCTAGCTAGCTTTTATATCTTAAATTAACACAATTCTATAAATCTGTGTATAATCATGAGGTTGTGACCAACCAATAAGTTTCCAAAGTCTTTCTTCTTTGGCAGCAGCATGGTTTTTCCTTGACTTAGCCTACTCTCTCTTCTATATCTCTGTCAAGATTTCTTACCTGTCTTTACTCTGCTAATTCATTGGCCAAAAGAGCTTTATTAATTAACCAATAAAAGCAATGCATATGGAGAAGGATATGCCACATCAAGAACTTTAAATCTAATCTCCCTTATTTTAAATTTCTTCCTAACCTTAATCAACAATATCTTGTAAATAACACCCTTAAAAAATGAGAAATTTCCACAACTCATTGAATGATCAAAACGATCCTCTCCACTTTGGGGGAATTTAGGTTTTATATTTTTAATTTTACTTCCTTCTATCTGAGAGCTATGACATTTTTAAGGGATATTGAAAACAAAACTTTGAGTTAATTGTCAAAAACTGATAGAGGTAGTTTTATTATTTGTTGTTAAAGTATCTGCATAAAGACTTGTCTCACGTCATGGCTTAATTAGTCTCTTGAGGCTGGATCATCTCAGCTAGCCTCAAAATTTTCCTGAGGAGTTTGTATTCCAATGCAGATCTTTAGGTGTTTATTTCACCTTAGTAATACAATCATAGTTCTAGAGAAATTGTCGTTGTGGGGCCCCATTCTCCTTTTGAAGACCTCAGTGTTTGCTGTTAGGCATACTCATGCTTCTTTGCAGATAACTGATAGAGACTTAAAGCCAATATTATATACAGGAATGTAGAAGAAATATTTTTTCTACAATTAGCTACAAAAAGTTTAGAATGAATATATGTATAT
>NW_004949191.1:1274891-1280573 GCF_000317375.1 Microtus ochrogaster
TCTACCTTAAGAGAAACTGTACAAGCATCATCATAAAACCAAAGGTTTATGAGATGAGTGGCAATAAAATAGTCTTCAAGTATTTGTTTTTCTTCTGTCTCAATAAGGTGACACTTCTGACATGACACAGAAATTTTGGAGTTCCCTTTAATAAGCATGCTTCGGTTTAGAGAAAGAGAAAACCACACTCTAAAGTCAGTTTTAATCTTTAACTTGAAAGGAACTAGAAAAAGACCATTTACATTATATATCTGAAGAGAATAGTAGAAACAAACATTTGATAAAAGATATGAAATTTAATTCTTTGACAAGGATGCTCAATTGTGCCACAAGGACATGTGCTCATCTATGTTCATAGCAGCATTGTTTGTCATAGACAGAACTTGGAAACAATCTAAATGTCCCTCAACCGAAGAATGGATAAGGAAAATGTGGTACATTTACACAATGGAGTATTACACAGCTGAAAAAAATAACGACATCTTTAATTTTGCAGGAAAATGGATGGAGCAAGAAAGCTTTATTTTAAGTGAGGTAACCCAGACACAAAAAGACAATTGTCACATATACTCACTCATAAGTGTTTTCAATAATAAAGCAAAGAAAACCAGCTTACAAATCATAATCCCAGAGAATTTATACAACAATGAGGACCCTAAGAGAGACATACATAGATCTAATCTTAATAAGAAATAGAAAATGACAAGATCTCCTGAGTAAATTGGGAGGATGGGGACCTTGGGGGAGGGGTGAAGGGGGGAGGCAGGGAGGTGAGCAGAGAAAAATGTAGAGCTCAATAAAACTCAATAATTTTTTAATTAGTTTAATCCTTTGGGCAATATGGTATACCAATAGGCCAATTTACTCTTTATATTGAGACTTTTTTCTGGATGATTTATCCAAATCAGGTGTGCAATGTGATATACCAATAGTCCAATTTATACTTTGAGAGTTTTTCTTTTCTGGATGATCTGTTCAATTTCCTCAGATGGCTTATTTCTCCAGTGGCCTTCCAACACCTTGGTTGGATACCTTCATTCTCCTGAAAAGACAAAATCAATAACCATCTGCAGCCCTAATTTTTTGGAGGTTATTTTGACAAATTATTTCTGATCAAATAAAAACCATAAGTCAATTTTATAGGTTAGTTTATAGTAAATAACCATGTTGTTTGATGAATTCTCATATCTTCATTTTAAATGGTTTATTTTGTTTAAATTTTATTTTAATCAATGTGGATGGTATTCATACATATTCTTCTCCTGTGGAAAGAAAAGCAAAACCCCTTCTCAAACACGGCACATGTACTGGTTTCCAATCTGTGGTCAGTATATCTTTAAAGCATAACAGCTAATCTAATTCAGTAAGTTTTTCTACTAGTCAATGTCTCTCCACAGTTATTGTTCCTTTCTCATTAGCATTTAGAATATTCAAATTTAATAAAACACTATGTAATCTACTTTGAGGATCTCTAGCATCCTTTTCTGTTTATTTAACATAGTCTTTAGCATTTGATTTGATCTTTCTATAACTTTAGGATTGTGTGGTATACTTATATGTTTGTTATTATGATAAGCAAATAAAATGCCCCATTTTCTTAGAGACATATTCTCGAGTATTTGGGGGTTTTCTTTTCTATGAGTATACCCAAGAAGACCATAACTTCTAACAAATGTGTGACTACCAAATTCTGAAACTAAATTAATTTCCCACTGAAATCATGAACAGGTATTAAGAGGGTTTTAAAGGTAAAGTGAAGAAAGATTTTTTTTTAATCAATACTATAAGAGGCCATCTTATGGGTAATAGAAAAGACAAAATAATGTGACATTGTATAGAGCCCATTGGCTGAATCATATTATTAACAGATCTTAAATCTGTTACCAGTCTTCATTTTCCAGATTTCCTTTTAATAACAAAAGCAGAGGAATTCCAAGGCCTGTTTGATTCTTGAATATGTTTAGCACATTATTTCTCCTCTACCAGCTATTCTAAAGTTTGCAGTTTCTCTTTTGTTAAAGGTCATTATGGAACCAACAAAGGATTGTCTGTCAACCATTTTAAAGTTATGGCTATCAGTGTCTTTTAAAGTGAATTTTGCTTTGTTCTTGTATAACTTGGATGATCAGTGACTGTTCTTTATAATACCTTCTATTTTTTCCCCAGAAACAGATGTTAATTTATGGCTTGTTTCTAAGATGGCGGGAATATTAATCTAAGTATCCCATTGCTGTCAAGATTCACATCCCAATAATTAATTGTTATGTTAGTTACATATGACTTTAGTTTCCTCTCTGTCATTCCAGCTCTATATATTTGACCCATCTAATTCTGTGTTTTACTTGAGATAAAATTCCAATCTCTAAATCTGAACATTTACCTCCTTAAGAGGCAACTTTTCATGACAAGATTCTTGAAAGATTATTGTTACATCTACACCTATGTTGATGAGAACTTCAATGATAATGTAATTTATTTACATTTTTAATTTCATCATTATTCATTTATAGTAGTTTGCCAAAATACTCATTTTATGTTTTCTCCTGATTTTTTTTTCTCTTTTTTACCTTTTCTATTATCCGGAGCAATACGGTTTCTTATAATAGGCATTAGACTGTTTAATTATTCTAAAAGGGGTTTTCATATGGTGGCCAGAAAGGACTGAAACCATATTTGGTATAGAGGCCTCTGAAGGGTTTCTCAAGGAGTTTCCTGAAATTTTCTCTTGATCTATACTTATTAGTCCAATTCCTGCCTTTCTCCACACTTTCTGCATGCTCCAGAAAGAAGGGGCATTCGGTTTTGATTATGCTCATGTTTACTTATAAATTGATCTGCCACAATTATAACACTTCACATTTCAATTTTTCCTGAAACCTCGGGAAACCATCTCTTCTATCCAGACATCATCATGTTCCTGAGATTCAATATTAATTGTATCTCAGATCCATTCCTATGAGGGTGATGACATTGCCTTTAAAGATCTAATTATTCTTTGTGCATTGAAAATTATCATTTTTGAAAGCCAGAGATTAAATTATTATTTGTCTATCTTCTGAATTTTGTATCATTCTATTACAGCTGAAGGCATTCTTTGTAAGAAATCCATGAAGGCTTCCTTTGGGCCATGTATAACTTTAGTAAATGATTCAATCTTTTTTCAAATTCTCTAATTCTGTAGCAAATATTCAAAACTGCTGTGTGACATAAAGCCAGGGCATGGTCACCGTATAATTATTTCCTTTCTATAATAACATAGTCTCCATCTTTAAGAAGTTGACCTTGACAGATTTCAATACCTCAACTTACTCCATTGTTCAATAGTTGGAGCCTCTTCTCTAAACCTAGTAGTCCATTATCATTGTTGACCAGGTTCTAAAACAGATTTAATCAAGTCTATCTAGTTTTTAGCAATAATTCTTTTACAAACTGACTATGAGTTTAACCTTTGCTTCACAAAAGGTGAATGAATACAATATGAGACATTCATTTCCTTGAAGCTATAACTGGCACAGAAGTCAAATTAGCTCTTACAGAACACCTACCATTTGGAAATTTTAGTAAGGTTACTGAATATATTAAAGTTGTTTGTTTGAAAACATTAGGCTTCAAATTTTTGAGGTATCAGAATTCCATCTATGAGGAAATCTTAACAATTCCAATATGGCCAAAACAGTAGCAAAAATGGCTAATGCTAAATAAATTATGTTGAGATATAACAAGTCATTATTCTTTTTATACTTATAAGGTTCATATAAATGTAATTATAATACTTTAATCAATTGAAAACTCATTCATAACTAAACATGAATAAAACATTAATCTAGAATTGGTACATGGAATATAAGTATAGGGATTTTTTTTCTTGTAGACATTATTTCAGATGAACAGATGGTCTTATTTGTGTAAAAGCAGACTCTACATATGAAGTCAAAATTTCAAATTGTAAGTGTATTGAGAAAATCTATATAATAAATAGTAATTAATTGGTATATTTTAATTAAATTATATATATATATATATATATATATATATATTAAAGACTGAGAGATAGATAACCATATCATTCAAAACAACTTTGACACTATTACTATTTTTAGGAAATATTTCTTCTTTTGGATAATTATTTGGGTTTAGTGCATGAATTAAATGCAATTCATAAAAAGATGACCCCTCTAATTATGTAAAATAATCAAATTCAGAAACATTATGTGATTCATAAACTAAATATTTCAGTTTTCTTGTGTGTGCTTTAGGCATGGCTAATGAATGCTTTATCCCATCAAGAGAAACTATCATAATCACAGATACAGTTATATATAAATAAAAATTCAAAGATGTGAAGATGATGGTAACATTTGAGAAAAAAATTAGGTATAGAGTTAAGGATTCCATCAATTTATTTGGAGATCTAGGTTACATTAACAGTTATAGAAAGTTTTTTGGAATTTTAAAGAAATAAAGACCCTACCATTGTTCTTTATTTCCTGCCAATAGAACCCCAAATTCTTGAAAGAGGATTAGATTTATATTACTTCTATTTTTAACTAAATTCATAGATACAATTTGTTTGTCTGGACAATGGAAATATATTGAAATAGAAATCTGAATATTTAATCAAATGTTCTCAGAACACTGATTTATGCAAATTAATTCCATTTCAATTATTATATAGTTATTACCCAAATAAAAAAGTATTGGGCCAAATATATTTTTGTATGCAAATTAATTCCATTTCAATTATTATATAGTTATTGTCTAAATAAAAATTAATGATTGGGCCAAATATATCTTTTGAAAACCATGAAACATTTACAATATTTTTCCTTTACCTCTTCTGTGTCTTTTGGTAGAACTATAGTAGTGATCAAAAGCAAAGCAGAAGCATTAGAAATTCTGTTACTTGAGATACCATATATTGTTGTTGGTTTTTCAGTTACAATTTAATAACACATGAGTTAAAAAGAAAGCATATTAAAAAGTAAAACTAATTCATGTTGGCAAATGGGAAAATATTTCATATATTTCTTTAGGTCCCTATAAGATTATCAGTTCTCCTAACCAACCAACTGGAAGTAGCCTGGAATACTAAGCCCACATTCCCAAAAAATGGACTATGGATATTTTCCTTTTCTTTTTTAAAGAGAGGAAAGTGGTGTGGGAGAATTGTCTGTAATCTGTCAATCATGTTTTAAATAAATTCTGATTGGCCAGGAAGGAAGTATAGGCAGAAAAACCAGATAGGGAGTAGAGGTGATGCAATGAAAACAGGAGAATGCTGGGAAGAAGAAAGCTGATTCCCCCCCAGTCCTGTCCAGACACCGAGGAAGCAGGATGTCACCTGCCAGCTGAAAAAGGTACCAAGCCATATGGCTAAAATAGATCAGATTAATGGGTTAATATAAGCTACAAGAGCTAACAAGTTGCCTGGGCAAATGGGCTAATCAGCTTTATAACTTATAGAAATCTCTGTGTGATTTTCTTTGGGGCTTGCCAGCTGTGGGGTACCGGGCAGGACAGAAACCCCAACAAGCAGACCCCTTCAGGTTACAGTCCATCTTATTACTTAGCTTCTCTTGGATCATGAACTATAAGTTCAATGTCCTTTGTTTATGGATAGTATCAACTAATGAGTGAGTATATATCATATTCATTTGAGGGAGGTATGGGTTCCCTCACTCA
>NW_004949191.1:1281578-1284499 GCF_000317375.1 Microtus ochrogaster
AGTTGTTTTGAATGCATTTCCATGATAGCTAAGGAATATGATCATATCCTTAAGTATTTTTTGGACATTGGAAATTCTTCTGTTGAGAATTCTCTGTTTAGTTCAGTACACCATTTTTAATTGGGTTATTTAAAATTTTAATGTCCAATTTCTTGAGTTCTATATATATTTTGAAAATCAGTCCTTTGTCGGATGTGGGGTTGATGAAGATCTTTTTTTAATCAAGAAAACGGGGTTTGTATTATTGACTGTGTCCTTTGCTTTACAGAAGATTCTCAGTTTTAGTAGGACCCATTTTTTATTGTTGCTCTTATTGTCTGTGTTACTGGGGTTATATTTAGGAAGAGGTCTCCTGTGCCCATGCATTGAAGGCTACTTCTCCCTTTCCCTTCTGTCAGGTTCAGTGTGGTTGGATTATATTTAGGTCTTTAATCCATGCGGACTTGAGTTTTGTGCATAGCTATAGATATGGATCTATTTTCATTCTTCTACAGGTTGATATCCAGTATTAACAACACTATTTGTTGAAGATGTTTTTTTTACATTGTATAATTTTAGCATTTTTGTCAAAAATTATGTGTTCATAGGTGTGTTGATTAATATCCAGGTCTTTAATTTGTTTCCATTGGTCCATGTCTCTGTTTTTATGCCAATACCAAGCTGTTTTGATTTCTGTAGCTCTGTAATAGAGCTTAATGTCAAGGATGAAAATGCCTCAGGCAGTTCTTTCATTGTACAGAATTGTTTTGGATATCCTGAGTGTTTTGTTTTTCCAAATGAAGTTGATTATTGTTCTTTCAAGTTCTGTGAAGAATTGTGTTGGGATTTTTATGGGGATTGCATTGAATCTATAGAATGCTTTTGGTAGGATTGCCGTTTTTACTATGTTGATCTTTCCTATCTAAGAGCATGGGAGACCTTTCCATTTTCTGGTATCTTCTTCAATTTCTTTCTTCAAAGACTTAAAGTTCTTGTCAAATAAGTCTTTCACTTCCTTGGTTAGTGTTTCCCCAAGATATTTTATGGCATTTGTGTCTATTGTGAAAGGTGATGTTTCTCTGATTTCCCTCTCAGCTTCTTTATCCTTTGGGTATAGGAGGGTAACTGACTTTTTGGAGTTGATCATGTATCCTGCCACATCACTGAAAGTATTGATCACCTGTAGGAATTTTCTGGTACAGTTTTGGGGGTCACTTCTATACACTATCATATCATCTACAAATAACAAAAATTTGACTTCTTCCTTTCCAATTTGAATCTCCTTGATCTCTTTATGTTGTCTTAATGTTCTTGCTAAAACTTCAAGATCTATGTTGAAGAGATATGGAGAGAGAGGACAGCCTTGTCTTATTTCTGATTTTAGAGGAATGACTTTGAGATTTTTCTCCATTTAATTTGATGTTAGCTGTCTCCTTGCTGTATATTCTCTTTATTATATTTAGATATGATCCTTGTATCCATAATCTCTCAAAGAAATTATCATGAAGGTGTGTGAATTTTTCAAATGCTTTTTCAGGATCTTAAATGAAATGATTCTGTTTTTTTTTTTTCTTTCACTTTACTTATATGATGGATTCCATTGATAGATTTTCGTATGTTGAACCAGCCCTGCATCTCTGGGATGAAGCCTACTTGAACATGGTGAATGTTTTCTTTATATGTTTTCTTGAATTTGTTTTGCCGGTATTTTATTGAGAATTTTTACACCCATGTTCATGAGTGAGATTGCTCTGTAGTTCTCTTTCTTGAGTCTTTGTGCAATTTTGGTATCAGGGTAACTGTGACCTCATAAAAACCATTTGGCAATGACCCTTCTGTTTCTTTTATGTGGATCATGTTAAGAAGTATAGGTATTAGCTCTTCTTGAAAGTTCTTATAGAATTCTGTACTAAAACCATCTGTCCCTTGGCTTTTTCTCATTGGGAGGTTTTTGGTGTCAGCTTTTATGGCCTTGCAGCTTATATGTCTATTTAAATTCCTCACCTGGACTTGATTTAATTTTAGTATATGACATCTATCTAAAATATTGTTCATTTATTTTATAGCTTCCAATTTTGTAGAGTACATATTTTTGTAGTAAGACATAATGATTCTCTGATTTTCCTCAGTGTCTGTTGTTATGTCTTCCTTTTCATTTCTGATTTTGTTAATTTGGATTTTTTCTCTCTGCCTTTTGATTAGTTTGTATAAAGGATTTTCAATCTTGTTGATTTTCACAGAGTATCAGCTCTTTATTTCATTGATTCTTTGTATTGTTTTCTGTGTTTCTACTTTGTTGATTTCAGCCCTCAATTTGATTATTTCCAGTCTTCTAGCTTTCAGGTGCGTAGTTAGGTTGCTAATGTGAGCTTTCTCTGTTTTCTCAGTGTGAGCACTTAGTACTAGCAACTTTCCTCTTAGCACTGCTTTTATAGTGTCTCATAGATTTGTATATGTTGTGTATTCATTCAAGGAAGATTTCAATAACTTTCTTTATTTCTTCCTTGACCCAGGCATGGTACAGTAGTTGTTTGTTCAGTTTCTATGAGTTTGTATTGTTGTTGAATTCTAACTTTACGGCATGGTAATCTGATAAGATGCAGTGTGTAATGTTTTCTGAGGATTTCTTTTCTGCCAGGTTCCTGCAATCATTAAGTCCCAAAGAAATCACACAGAGGTCTACATTAGTTATATAAAGTGATTGGACCATTAGCTCTGGCTTCTTACTAAGTCTTATAACATATATTAGCCCATTTTTCTTTTCTGTGTTAGCCACGTGTCTTGGTACCTTATTTTGCAAGGCAAATACATCTTGCTTCTTCTGTAACTGGGTCATAAATGAAGACTAGGACTTCCTTCTTTCCAGAATTTTCCTTTTCTCATTGACCCATCTCTACTTCCTGTCTGGTTGTCCCACCAATACTTCCTGCCTGACTACTGGC
>NW_004949191.1:1285478-1288731 GCF_000317375.1 Microtus ochrogaster
CCTTCTGGCCTTAATAGTTTCTATTGAGAAGTCAGGTATAATTTTGAAAGGTTTACCTTTATATGTTAGTTGAGCTTTTTCTTTTGCAGCCCCCAATATTCATTCTTCATTTGATATGTTTTGATCATTATGTGGTGAGAGGATTTTTTTTTTTGATCCAGTCTATTTGGTGCTCTGTAAGCTTCTTGTATCTTCATAGAGATATCCTTATTTAGATTGGGAAAGTTTTATTCTATGATTTTGTTGAATATAATTTCTATGCCTTTGAGTTTGAGTTCTTCTTCTTTTACCCCTATTATTCTTAGGTTTGGTCTTTTTGTGTGTCCCAGATTTCCTGGATATTTTGTGTTCAGAATTTGTTGGATTGGCCTCTCCGCTTGGCTCCAGAGTGCGTGCGCAGTGTAGGCATTCTGGTCTGGAAGATGGCAGCGGCCACTGTGGGCGGTGTAGCGGCTGGAGCACCTTCTGGCCTCTGGGCTTGTGTCAGAGAGCAGGGGATGGCTACACCCATTCAGCACTGCCACGCAAACACTTGCTGGGAAAGACTACAGTTCTGAGGAACCTCCTGACATACTTGGTCCCTCCCTTGCTGAGCAAGCCTTAAGGCTAAAAACTGTTAAACTGGAAAAAGAAGTCCAGGATTTAACACTGAGATATCAGAGAGCTCTTGCTGATTATGAAAACATAAGGAGACGAACCCAGAGATGTGTGGAAGACGCGAAGATATTTGGAATCCAGAGCTTCTGTAAGGACTTGGTGGAGGTGGCAGACATTTTTGAGATGACTGCCGAGTGCTTTTCAGAAGGAATCAAGCCTGTGGACCACAAGGTTACTCTGGAAAAAGTCTTTCAAGGACTGTCCCTTTTAGAAGCAAAGCTGAGGAGTGTGTTTGCCAAGCACGGCCTAGAGAAAATGACACCGATTGGTGACAAATATGACCCTCATGAGCATGAACTCATCTGTCACATGCCAGCAGTTGTAGGGGTACAACCTGGCACTGTGGCATTAGTACGGCAAGATGGCTATAAACTTCATGACCACACCATTAGACTTGCCCAAGTAGAAGTGGCAGTGGAGTCTCAGAGAAGACTATGAACAATCCCCCAGGAACTAAAACTCTCGCAGGTTCTGGCACCTTTGTCTCCTTTATTTATTACGATGGTTTGTGTTATACACGAGGTCCTTCATTTGCTCCACTTTGGATTTAATCATATTGGCTTTGTCTTTACAGTATCTTATTGGTTTATGTGGCCTGTTTGGTCTCATCAGAAGTCCTGCCACTGGGCATTTGAACAATATGACGAGTGTCCTATGGCATTTTTCAAAATATTTATAAAAATAATTTAAGTTGGTACTCTGATTACTGAATCCAAAATCCCTTAATTGTGTTTTCAAGTAATTTCTGGAATTAGTGCAGCATCATGTGTCTTATATTTTATGGGAATGGGAGATGGTAGGGATTGGTGTGACATTTAGGTACTTAGATTGACAAAGCTTTACCCTTGTATAAATTTAGATAATTTGGGTTGACATATAGAGAGATTTTTCAAGGCTTTTTTATTTCATTTTTTATTTAGTCATCGTTTTTACTTGTAATCCCTGCTGGGGGTCACACATTATTCCGTAGTTGCCGCTTTCTTGTCCCTTTTGGAAGGGCTAAAGGGTCGGTCAAGCCAGCCTTTCTTTTTTCTTGTTTATAAGGTGTGTTCTTTTACTAAATTGATCTCAAGCCCATGAACAGGTAAGCTCTTGACAACACAACCCACTCCCAGGGAGACCAAAAACTTCCATAAATCTCAAGTTGGGGAGTTCAGCAAGGGGGCCTAGCATAGTAGCTGACTGTTCAAAATTAAAAACAAAGTATTAGGGTGGATAATTTTATTGCAAAATGTAATTTACACAAAAATAATGCTGCTGTCTCATCTCACTTGCATGCACTCGGATGACCTGGACATCCTCCTTTCTGGATTAGGGTGGGGTGCTTTTCTGGGGAGGACAAGGGACTTCCTGTAGCAACAACAAAATGCAAAGTCTTTAACCACATTGCAAAACTTTGGGGATGCTTATCCCAAATCAGTTGCTGTCACCTTCACCATTCCAGTTTTTAAATCCTGAATCAAAAGCACCAATATATATTTGAGGAAAAAAAAAGGAATTTGTTAGATATAATTTTTTGACCAATGAATCTATTTACTCTATAGTATCTTCAGCATCTGAGATTTTTTTCTTCTATCTCATGTATTCTGTTGGTTATACTTTTCTCTGTAGTTCCTATTCATTTACATAGATTTTCCAAATCAAGAATCCCATCAGTTTATGTTTTCTTTATTACCTCTATTTTGGTCTTCAAGTCTTGAACTGCTTGCTTCACCTGTTTGATTGCTTTTTCTTTGTTTTTTAGGGGGGGAGGGGTTCTTTGAGGGATTTGTTAGTTTCTTCCAACTTTTTTTTGTCTACTTTTCCATTTCTTTAAGGAGTTTTTCTCTTCTTCTTTAAAGGTCTCCATCATTTTCATAAAGTTACATTTAAAGTCGTTTTCTTCTACTTCTTATGGGTTAGTATGATCATGTCTTCCTGTTGTGTGCCTGCTGAATTCTGGTTTTACCATGTTGGTTTTTTTTTTTAGAATGTTGGAAGAATTCTTGCATTGGCACCTACCCATCTCTTCTTTCAAGTGAGGCCAGCAGTGTCTTGATGCCTTTGTCCAATTCTTGCTGTGGCTGTCTCTTATGTCCCCTCAGTCTTGGTACAAGCTGTGTAGCAGGGCTCCACAGAGATCACAGGGAACATGTTTGATTAGAAGCAGGGTAGCTTGAGGGATGGTAGGGAACCTCCCTGATGGCTGGCTAGAAAAGGCAAGGGATCTTGGGAGGGCCCCCTGGTTTTTATCCCGTAGGGAGGTTCTAGAGAGTGGGGTGTCCAGCTGTCTGGCCTGTGGCTACTATGGACTTACCTTTTAGGTTCGCACAGTATTGGTGCAGGCTGTGTATCTGGGTTCCACAGACATCACAGGGAACAGGTGGTTTTGGGAGGGGGGGTTGAGGAATAGCATGAAAACTCCCTGTTGGTGGCTAGAAAAGCCTAGGGAGCTCAGGAGGGGCCCCTGGTTTTTCTCCCATGTCAATGTTCTAAGGAGTGGGGTGTCTGGTTGTCTAGCCACAGGACTGCTGCTGACTTCAGAAATTTCTTTTAAAACATTGCATTACATTGCCTAATAAGTTTGACTTTGGGATAATTTTTTTCAAGTTTGAAA
>NW_004949191.1:1290719-1295947 GCF_000317375.1 Microtus ochrogaster
ATCCACAGAAAGCCTGAGAAAGCTTGGGAAAGAATAGAGTAAAACATGTTTTCTTGGTAGCAGCAATTTCTTGGGTCTGCTCTTCTTGCTAGAGGCAAGCAAGCCCTCTCATCTAATAGAGGCTTCCTGATTCAGCTTTAGCAGCAAAACCCTGCAGCTCTTTAAGAGGTCCTGCCACAAAACACTTAAATGGTGTAGATGAAAAGCTGACCACATGCTTTTCAATTTTCAGCCATAGCAGAAAAAAAGCTGCACTGTTTTAAAATGCTGGCTTTCTGGGCCATCCTGCCAGGATAAACTCTGACTCTTTCAGGCAGGCAGTCCGACTACAGATCATTTGACTGTGGTTTATGAACACACTGTTGCAGCTTGCTTGCTGGCAAGGACCTTGAAACGCCATAGAGTTGTGGCAGTAAACATGGCTATAGCCAGTACTTATGCCATGAGGCTGGAAAGCTAAAACATGGGGTGGATTTAGCCATCAGAGCAAAAGCTTTAATCCTCTCCTTAAAGACTCATGTAGTCAGAAAAAGAGAGAGATACAGTAAAGAGAGATTCAAAGAAAAAACTCTAAATGGTTTAGAGTGTGTAAAAATATATGCAGGCTTAATAAATGGTTAAAGTCCTTAAAAATAAAAGATAAAAAAAGAGAGAAGTAGGATGTGGTTGTACACACCTTTAATCTCAATACTTGGGAGGCAGAGACAGACAGACCTCTGTGAATTCAGGGTATGGTGGCAGACACCTTTAATCCCAGCACTTGGGAGGCAGAGGCAAGTGGATCTCTGTGAGTTCAAGGACAACCTGGTCTACAGAGGGAGTTCCAGGAAAGCCAAAGATATACAAAGAACCTGTCTTAAAAAGTAAAAGTTAAAAATAAACCTGCAAAAAGATGGAAAACACAGAGAATCTTGATACTGTATGCTATTATGCTCTCGTTGAATTGTTTGAATGCTGAGGAAGGAGCAACAGCTGCTAAAAGATATTTGCTTATAAATGCTGCTAAACTAATCCAAGATAGGTATTTTGAAAATACATTGACTTCAAAATTGAAGTCAAAAGGTATGTTACTTTGGAAAAGAGATTTTGCTTTTGTTTCCATAGGAAATGAGAGGCTGTTGATTCATTCTGAAATATCAGGTTTGATCAAGGAAGACCACCTGAGAAATTTCTGGTAGGAATAGATGGCCCAGATATCTGAGTTCTTCATCCAGAAGAGGTTCAAGACTTCTTTCTGAGATGACCAAGACTCACAGGATACTCCAGTCAGGACTTGATCATAACTCTAAATTTTCTTTAGGTCCCCATAAGATTATCAGTGCCCCCAACCAGCTGGAAGTAGCCTGAAATACTATGCCCATCTTCCCATAAAAAGGACTATGGATATTTTCCTTTGTTTAAAAAAAGAGGGGGAAGTGATGTGGGATAATTGTCTGTATTCTGTTAATCATGTTTTAAATAAATGCTGATTGGTCAGGCAGGTAGTATAGGCAGGTCAACCAGACAGGAAGTAGAGGAGGGGCAATGAGAACAGGAGTATTCTGGGAAGCAGGAAGCTCTTCCACAAGTCCTGCCCAGACCACCGAAGAAGCAGGATGTGACCTACCTTGCTGAAAAAGGTACTGAGCCATGTGGCTAACATAGATAAGAATTATGGGTTAATATAAGCTACAAGAGCTAATAAGAAGCCTGAGCTAATGGGCCAATCAGTTTATAATTAATGCAGATTCTCTGCATGATTTTCTCTGGGACTAAACAGCTGGGGGACCAGATGGAACAAAAACTCCAACAAGCTGGCCCTCAGGTTACATCCACCCACTTGCCTGCACATTTCAAGATCTCATTATTTTTTCTTCTGTGTAGTACTTCATTGTATAAATGAACAATATTTTCCTTATTAATGCTTTGGTCAAGGGGCATTTACGTGGTCCAGTTTCTGGCTATGACAAACAATGCTGCTATAAACATAGTTAAGCATATGTCCTTGTGGTACAATTATCCTTTGGGGATATACCAAAAATTGGTATTGCTGGATCTTGAAGACATTTTGTTTCCTAATTTTCTGAGAAATACTACACTATTATCTAAATGGGTTGTAAGAATTTGCACTCCCGCAAGCAATGCACAACTGTTTCCTTTACCCTACATCCTTTCAAGTATAAGTTGTCATCAGTGTTTTTGATTTTGGCCATTTTTATAGGTGTAAGATGGAATGTCAGAGTTGTTTTGATTTGCATTTCTCTAATGGCTAAGAATGCTGAACGTTTCCTTAAGTGTCTTTCAGCTACTTTAGATTTTATAGTAGAGAGTTCTCTGTTTAGGTCTATACTACATTTTTTATTGGATTATTTGCTCTTTGGATGACCAATTTCTTGATTTCTTTGTATATTTTTGAGATCAGATGTCTTTCTGATTTGGGGTTAGTGAAAATCTTTTCTCATTCTTTAGACTGTTGTTTTGTCTTGTTGATCATGTCCTTTGCTTTACAGAAGATTTTCAGTTTCAGGAGGTTTCATTTATTAATTGTATATCTCACTGTTTATGCTACTGGGGATATGTTTAGGAAGTAGTCTCTTGTACCAATGCATTCAAGTGTACTTCCCACTTTCTCTTCTCATAGAGAAGTTCAGTGTGGTTAGCTTTATGTTGAAGTTTTTGATACATTTTACTTGAGTTTTTGCATGGTGATAGATATGGATCTATTTTCAGTCTTTTACATGTTGATATCCAATTATGCTAACACTTTATTAAATATGCTTTCTTTTTTCCCTTTTATATTTTTTGCTTCTTTGTCAAAAATCAGGTGTTCATAGGTGTGTGGAGTAATATCTGGGTCTTCGATTCTGATCCATTCATCCTCTTGTTTGTTTTTATGTGTATATCAGATAGTTTTCAGTGCTGTAGCTCTGAAGTACAGTTTGAAGTCAGGGATTGTGATGCCTCCAGAAGTCTCTTTATTATACAGGATTGTTTTGGCTATCATTTTTTTTCCTTTTCCATATGAAGTTGAGTACTATTCTTTTGAGGTCTGTGAAGAATTTTGCTAGAATTTGGTCAGCATTGCATGGAATCTGTAGATTGCTTTTGGTATGATTGTCATTTATACTATGCTAATTCTACCTTCCCATGAGCATAGAAGAACTCTCCATTTTCTGATGTCTGTTTCAATTTATTTCTTCAAAGATTTAAAGTTCTTGTCATACAGGTCTTCTATTTGTTTGGTTAGAGTTACTCCAAGATATATTATACTATTTCTATCTATTGTAAAGGTTGATGTTTCTCTGATTTCTTTCTCAGCTCAGTTTTCATCTGTGCAAAGAGGAGTTCTGATGTTTTTGAGTTAATCTTGTATCCTACTATATTACTGAAAGTGTTTATGAGTTGTAGAAGTTTCTTTGTATAATGTTTGGGGTTGCCTATGTAAACTGTCATGTCATCAGCAAATAGTGAGAGTTTGAATTTCTCTCTTCTGATTTTTATCCTCTTGATCCCCTTTTATTGTCTTATTGGTTTATCTAGGACCTCAAGCACTATATTGATTATTTATGAAGAGAGTGGGCAACCTTGTCTTGTTCCTGATTTCAGTTGGATTGTTGTGAGTTTTTTTTCCATTTAGTTTGATGTTTGCTGCTGACTTGGGATAATTTTAAATATTAAGAATAGAAAAATGTTCATGGCATTATTGACTCTATTTTGAAAGAGGGTTAATTTTAATTTATGTGAACTGATGTTTACATAATTAGGAACATTGGATTGAAGTACAAATTTTTTATTAAGCAAGCTGTAAAATAAGTTCATCCCATAAAAATTTATATTATAAATATTGCAAAGTACTATTTAATCTTTATGTTGAATGCTAAAATCTATAAAATAAATATGTACTTTGATTACTTCTAAAATTTCTGGGAAGTATTCTAAATACTACATGTTTCACTTTAACCCTTAGTGCTGTTCAAAATTCAAATGCAGTCTAATATATTCTGTTGTCTAAAAGTGAGAAATTTTATGCCAAACATTAAAAGATGGAACATCCCATTTCAGAAAAAGCAATAAGATTCATTTTATATGGATTCCTTTTAAAAGAGAATACAGTGCTTTAAATGATTTATTGTATTTCTAAAAATAACAGAGATGACTTAGTTTTAATCATTTCAAACATCCAATTCAAATGGGATTCAACCCCTGGGGCAATAATTTATGAGTCAATCAGTTTCTATTCTAAAAATATAGTCAGGATCATTTACTTCCTTTAGAATTTCTAAAAAGCTGGTGATAAAAAATGCTAAAGTCACACAAATATTCAAAACAACCTATTTGATGAAATGCTGATCATTTACTTGTTACTTACAATAGAAAAATAGTAAAAGCAATGTTACTCATTACCATGTATGCATTCTGAATTATTTACTCTTGTTTTACAGAGACATTTTTTTTTTAAATTGGAGGATTTCAATTAGAGTCATATAATTTGTAATTGACACAAATTTTGAATTCTAGTGTGTGTGATTCAAATGCTCATGTTCTGTCCAAAACAGATATAAGACATATAAGCTCAGTCTCAAATTGCTATTTCAGAAACAGCAAGAAAGTATTTATCTTTTTTTTCTGGTATAGGTAACTTAGAACTGTAACATAGGGTTTTTCCAATGTTCTATATTGTTATTCATGGGGGTGCCTGGTTAAGAGCTCATGAATGGACTCTTAAGAAATGAATATAAGAATAGACAAAGTGCCTTATAGAAAGAAAAAATAGCAAATACTTTAGAAAGAGAATAGCATTTGGGTGGTGGTGTTTGAGTTGTATATCAATGAAGCCTAGGCTATTTGACAATTTTTGCAAAACTTTTCAGCTTTTCCCCTAGCTATTATCAAGTCCTCTCTTAAGATAATCAGATGAAATACAAGTGTTTTTGTTAGACATCTCCATATTGAATGAGTCAAAATATAAATAAAGATAAATTGCATATTCTTATCATAGAAATAATATATGAAATGTTACCACATTGACTAGAAAGCATCAAAATTTGTGAAAAGGCATTATTATAATTGCCTATTTGACAGAGGAACTGAATCTAAGGTGGTAATTTAATGATCAGTTAACCAAAACTTTTAGAATAGTCTCTGGTTTGTTGCACCTTTCTCCCTTTAATTTGCTAGAGCATATATGTCCCTTGGAGTCAGGTAAGTTGAATATAAATTTATTTACAAATCTTCAATATCAATATCAT
>NW_004949191.1:1296645-1305763 GCF_000317375.1 Microtus ochrogaster
CTCCCTCAATCAAGATATCTCTCTCCTTGCTCTCATATCTGTCCTTCCTTCATCTTGATTATCTCATTCCCTCAAGTTCTCTTCAAGCCTTTTTTTTATCCCCTTCCTTCTACCTCCTGTTTCCATGCTCCCAAGTTTGTCAGGCAATCTCATCTGTTTCTAATTCCCAGGTGGGTCTATATATGTTTTTCTTTGAGATCACCTTATTACTTAGCTTCTCTAGGATCATGAACTATAGGCTCAATGTCCTTTGTTTATGGCTAGTATCCACTTGTGAGTGAGTACATACCATATTCATTTTTGGGGGGTTTAGGTTACCTCACACAGGATAGTGCTTTCTAATTCCATCCATTTGCATGCAAAATTCAAGATGTTCGGTGAATAGTAATCTAATGTGTAAATGTGCCAAACTTTCTTTAACCATTCTTCAATTGAGGGGACTCTAGGTTGTTTCCGGGTTGTGGCAATTACAAATAATGCTGTTATGAACATAGTTGAACAAATACTTTTGTAGTATGATTGAACATCTTTTGGGTATATTCCCAAGATCTGTATTACTGGATACTAAAGTAAGTTGGTTCCCAATTTCCTGAGAAACTGTCATACTGATTTCCAAAGTGGTTGCACAAGTTTGCATTCCCACCAGATATGGGTGAGTGTTCCACTTACACCACATCCTTTCCAGCATAAGATGTTGGTCTTATCCATTCTGACATGTGTAAGATGGTATCTCAGAGTTGTTTTGATTTTTATTTCTCTGAAAACCAAGGAAGTTGAACATGTCCTTAAGTATCTTTTGGCTATTGGAAATTCTTCTTTTGAGAATTCTCTGTTAAGTTCAGTGAAACCATTTTTAAATTGGGTTATTTAGAATTTCAATGTCTGATTTCTTGAGTTCTTTATGTATTTTGGAGATCAGTCTTTTATCTGATGTGGGGTGGGTGAATATGTTTTCATTCTGTCTTTTTGTCTTATTGACTGTGTCCTTTGCTTTATAGAAGCTTCTCAGTTTCAGGAGGTCCTGTTTATTTATTGTTGTTCTTGTTGTCTGTGATACTGGGGTTATATTTAGGAAGTGGTTCCCATGCATTGAAGGCTACTTCGCACTAACTCTTCTATCAGGTTGGATTTATATTGATGTCTTTAACCCATTTAGACTTGAGTTTGGTGCATGGTGATAGATATGGATCTACTTTTATTCTTCTATGGGTTGACATCCAGTTATTCCAGCACCATTTGTTGAAGATGCTTTCTTTTTTACATTGTATAATTTTAGCTTTTGTCAAAAATCATGTGTTTATAGGTATGTGAATTAATATCTGGGTCTTAAATTCAATTTCATTGTTTAGCATCTCTATTTTTATGACAATACCAAGCTATTTTGATTTCTGTAGCTCAGTAATAGAGCTTAATGCCAGGGATGGTATTACATCCCTGAGTTCCTTTATTGTATAGGATTGTTTTGGCTATCCTGGGTTCTTTTTTTTTCCAAATGAAGTAGATTATTGTTCTTTCAAGGTCTGTGAAGAATTGTGTAGGAGTTCTTTGGTGCAGTTTTGGTGGTCACTTATGTACACTATAATATCATCTACAAATAATGAAAATTTGACTGCTTCCTTTCCAATATGAATTCCTTGATCTTATGTTGTCTTATTGTTATGGCTAAAACTTCAAGAATTATATTGAAGAAATATGGAGAGGGTGGAAAGCCTTGTCTTGTTTCTGATTTTAATGTAATTACTTTGAGTTTTTCTCCTTTTAATTTGATGTTAGCTATCAGCTTGCTGTATATTCCTTTTTTATATTTAGATATGATCCTTGTATTCCTAATCTCTCCAAGACCTTTATCATGATGGGATGTGATTTTTTTCAATTGCTTTTTTAGCATCTTCAATGAAATTATCACGTTTTTTCTTCCAGTTTATTTATATAATGGATTACATTGATATATTTTCACATGTTAAACCAGCCCTGCATCTCTGGGATGAAGCCTACTTGTTCATGATGGATGAGTTTTTTGATGTGTTCTTGGATTCAATTTGCTAGTATTTTATTGAGATATTTTTGCATCTATCTTTATGAGTGAGATTGTTC
Organism: Microtus ochrogaster; assembly: GCF_000317375.1. Lineage (NCBI taxonomy): Eukaryota > Metazoa > Chordata > Mammalia > Rodentia > Cricetidae > Microtus > Microtus ochrogaster. The sequence goes on from NW_004949191.1 coordinate 1,298,740, forward strand.
TTTCTTGGTTGGATCTTTGTGCAATTTTGGTATCAGGGTAACTGTAGCCTCATAAAAAGAGTTTGGCAATGACCCTTCTGTTTCTACCGTGAGGAACACTTTGAGGAGTATAGGTATTAGCAGTTCTTGAAAGTTCTGATAGAATTCTGTACTAAAACCATGTGTCCCTTGGCTTTTTTTCATTGGGAGGTTTTTGATGTCAACTTCTATTTCCTCACAGCTTATAGGTCTATTTGAATTGTTTACCTGGTCTTGATTTAATTTTCGTATATGATGTCTATCTAAAAAAATTGCCCATTTCTTTTACTTTTTCCAATTTTGTAGAGTACAGGTTTTTGTGGTAAGACACAGTGATTCTCTAAATTTCCTTTGTATCTCTTGTTATGTCCCCCTTTTCATTTCTGATTTTGTTAATTTGTATGTTCTCTCTCTGCCTTTTTATTAGTTTGTAAAAGGGTTTGTCAATCTTGTTGATTTTCTCAGAGTACCAGCTCTTTGTTTCATTGATATTTTGCATTGTTTTCTGTGTTTATCTTTTGTTGATTTTAGCCAAAATTAGATTATTTCCTGTCTTCTACTCCTCCTGGGTGAGTCTGCTTCATTTTCTCTAGAAATTTCAGGTGTTCTGTTAGTTCGCTAATGTGAGCTTTCTCCATTTTCTTTTTGTGGGCATTTAGTGTTATGAACTTTCCTCTTACCATTGCTTTCATAGTGTCCCATAGGTTTGGATATGGTGTGTCTTCATTTTCGTTGAATGCAAGGAAGACGTTAAGTCTTCATTTCTTTCTTGACCCAGAGGTGGTTCAGTAGTTGATTGTTCAGTTTCCAGAGTTGGAAGGTTTTCTTGGAGTAGTATTGTTGTGAAATTCTAACTTTATCCCTTGTTGATCTGATAAGATACAGGGGGTTACTCCAATTTATTTGGTATGTATGGAGGTTTGCTTTGTTACTGAGTATGTAATCAATTTCAGAGAAGGTTCCATGAGGTGCTGAAAAGAAGGTATACTTTTTTTTCTGTTTGGATGGAATGTTCTATAGATGTCTGTTAAGTCCATTTGATTTTTTACAACTGTTAGTTTTCTTATTTCTCTGTTAAGTTTCTGTCTGGTTGACCTCCCATCTCCCCTAAGTATTGGAGCACTCTGTGTTCCTCATATTTTGTTTTAAAAATAATTCTTTTATTTTTATTTTTTTTATTGAGAAAAAAAATTTCCGCCTTCTCCCAGCCTCCCACTTCTCTTCTCTCCCCCACTCCTCTCCCCCTCCCTCTCAAGTCTGAAGAGCAGTCAGGGTTCCCTGCCCTGTGGAAAGTCGAAAGTCCTCCCCGCTCCATCCTGATCTAGGAAGGTGAACATCCAAACTGGCTAGGCCCCCACAAAGCCAGAACAAGAAGTAGGATCAAAACCCAGTGCCATTGTCCTTGGCTTCTCAGCAACCCTCATTGTCCGCCATATTCAGAGAGACCGGGTTTATCCCCTGCTTTTTCAGTCACAATCCAGCTGGCTTTGGTGAGCTCCCAACACTCTCTTCTCTGTTATTTCCTTGAACTAAAACTGGAAAATTATCTTCTTTTACTCAAATAATATAACTTTTACTGAGTTTTTGAAATCACATTTAAATGTCATTCCACTCAAAATGATTTTTATTTTTTCTTTAATTTTTGTTTTCCTACTGACACATTATATCTTTTGGTTTTGTGATTCTACAGTACTTAAATCCATATTTCATGTAAAGAGTTTTGAGAATGTGGTCATATCAGATTGAAATCTAAGGGAACAAGTTTTTTTTTTTCAATTAGTTAACCCAGTATGGGGAGATTACAGTATTTTTTTCTATTTAAACATTGGCCTTATTTACTGTACGTTATATAAATATTTGAGGATTGAAATGAAACTGTTTCTATACTTAGTTTTAGGGTCTTTGTTAAAAAATAGATCTTACAATGCCATCATGTTTTATTATAATGCTTTTCTGATGGTGCTTTGGAGAATTGTCTAGTGTTTTAAAAACTAGAATCTATAATATTAGAAGCTGATAGCTTTCTTTCTCGTTTTTTTTTTTTGAGACAGGTTTTCTCTGTAGGTTTGGAGCCTATACTGGACCTAGTTCTTGTATACCAGGCTGGCCTCAAACTCATAGATTCCGAGTGCTAGGGATAAAGGCATGAGCCACCACCATGTGGCTGAAGCTAATAGCTTTATTCCTGTATAGATTGCCCTTTATGGTATTTTTGAAAGAAATACTATGTGATGTTTATCAGTGCGTAGTTATGTTTGTCTCTAGACTCCAGTTCTATACTTCCCTTGCAACATTGCTTCATTGTTTGATAGAAATTTTTTCATTGTTCTGTGAATAAGACTATGTGTTTATTGTTGAGATACTACAGAGGTTATTTCTCACTGGTTAACATTTTCTCACACTTTCTTTTCTACTTTTTAAATAAGCACGGATGAATTTCATGAATTAAAGGTTTTTAGTTTCCTATTTTTATACATCTATGTAATATAAATCTATTAGTATCCATCCTTCTTGTTTCACTTTGTATATCCTCTCTACTTTCTTCTATTCCCCTTTCTCATTTATATGTCTTTCTTATTTTCTTTCTTATCTTGTAAATAATGCCATTTAATTCAAATAAATCTCTGATGCATATAGTATACTTTACTAGATCTTTTTGTCCATCCACATCATCATGGCCTCTTCAGCTTATTTTGTAATTTGGCTACTTCAAATAAGTTAGCAATAAACAGGAATAAAAGGACATAAATATGTTGTGTTAACTTGTAAGTTTTTATTTAAAAATGATACAGCTGGAACATGAATAAATTCCATTTAAAATTATATGAAGAACTTTTGGATGTTTTTCATTGTGACAGGAATAATTTATATGCCATCAGAAGTTTATGATTGCTTTGTACCTCTGTATTCATAGCTGTCATTTTTTTGGAGCTGTAGATCCAACGCTGGGCCATGCACATGCTAGTAAATTACTATAGCACTGAAATACATTTACTCCTCCATTTAATTTGAGATAGGGTCACATTAGTAGATCACATTGACTTGGAAGTTAATATATGTTCAAGAATGACTTCCAACTTCAGACTGACTGATCTTAGTCTGCTGAGTGTTAAAATTGTGGTATGCATCACTTACCATACCAAGATTATTTTTATATACCTAATGATGCAAATTATAACTATGTGGAGATTTCAACTCATAATTATTGTGGTATTAGGAAAATTTCTAACTCTGAACCTCATGATGGCCTCATTCTCACTATATATATCATGATGATTTTAAACACATTTTAGGAGACTTTTTTTTGCCGCATACTTCTATATGATCTATTGCAGAAGTGAGTCACCATATTTGTCGAATTTATCTAGGATTTCCATTTTCTTTTTCAGCAACCCTGTCTATGAGCAGGTACTTAGACTCTACTTAGTAAAACAATATCTCTTATATGAATATCCAATCAAAATGAGTATAGGTATATGTACATATGAATGAAATTTCTATGCCAAAGCAGCACTTATTACCAGTGTGATAGATGACATAAAAATAGAGTAACTTTTTAATAAAGAGTAGTCTATCTATATATAGGTTATATTTCAACAGTTTTAGTTACTCATCATCTTTCTTAGCCTAAACTATGAATTGAATAGTTACATAAATAATCAATTTGTAAACATTAAATTGAATGTCATAAAGAATATCATAATTATATCATTTAACTCCTCTCTCTGAGGATGTGACCCATTTCTTCAATGCCATATATACACTATGTATACTACTTGTCAAATATTCATTTCAGAGTTATCTCAATGTTTAGATTAATTGTTGTGATATCACAATGTTTGTATTCAAGCAATCTTTTTCTTTTACTAATTTAAATTATTTAGCTTAAACATAATGAATGAAAACCACAAGGTAATGATGCAGAAGTGGTATCATTTATAAAATAGGAAAAGACAAATTAATGCTATTATCACTTGACAAAGTTGCAGAGCATCTAAGAGGAAAATTGCATATCCAATATTTGGTACACTCTGATGGTACAGTCACCCAAATGCTGCCTTGTAACATAACTTCATGAATGAGGTCAAACAGCTATAGTTCTTAAATAAAGTTCTCTGTTATCACAATCATCTCTGTTCCATTTTTGTTAAGTTCAATAAATTAGCAGAAATATAATTTTGAGATTTTATTTGAAAAAGTTTCAAAATAATGCCTAATTTATTTTAAGTTTTGGGCCAACTAATACAGCAGATAAGTCAATAGATTTAAGCAAAGATGCAGGTGGTGTTAATTCATAACTTTGTTGCATATTATCTCTATCCATTTTCAAAATCATGTTCTGATAACGCATTTTTTCCAATATATTCTTTAGAAGGCTATGTCTGTTTTCCTCTGTGGTGTTTTTAATGAAATTGGCCCCCATAATCTCATATGGAGTGACACTATTAGGAGGAGTTGTTTGGTTAAAGTAGATATTGCCTTGTTGGAAAAAGTTTATCATTTAATGTGGTTGATGGCAGCTGCTTAACTCAGTCGGTAGAGCATGAGACTCTTAATCTCAGGATCGTGGGTTTGAGCCCCACGTTGGGTGCCATTCTGTTGAGGGAGCTGCGGGTTTCATTCCTGCCACCCAGCTCCTGGCTGCCTGGCTAGCTTATGCCTCGAAATAACAACACACACAAATTGTATTCATTTAAACACTGCCTGGCCCATTAGCTCTAGCTTCTTACTGGCTAATTCTTACATCTTGATTACCCATTTCTAATAATGTGTGTAGCATCCCAAGGTGTGCTTACCAGGAAGATTCTAGCCTATTTCCATCCTGGGTCGCAGCTTCATCGCGTCTGCCTTGGCGATGAGCTGCATGGCGTCTGAGCTCACTTCCTCTTCCTCCCAGCATTCTGTTCTGTTTATTCCACCCACCTATATTCTAACCTATTAGGCCAAACAGTTTCTTTATTAATTAACCAATGACCTTCCTCCATCACTTAACCAAATTTTTGTGTCTAAACTTGAAATTCTTAGGGTGGAAAAATCTCTCCTTGGTAGATTATATGATGATGGGTTTCTCAGGCACACAGATGTTCAAGATGACTATTTCATAAAAGGACAAGTTTATTTTTTCACTTCCAGGAACTATTCAGTGTTAAAAAGTTCAGCCACACAAGAGAAGTACTGTACTTTGATTGATTGAATTGAATAGATTAATAAAACACCAAAGGAACTCCACAATACAAAACATACACCAGTGTTTACTCTGTTTTTCAACTGTGAAAGTTTTATATAAATAAAATAGGCATTGAAAGATATGAAGATTCTATATTGAATAATATAGTATTTTTTCTCATTTTTACAAACCTTAAATAATGTCATTTATTTTAATATCCATGAAGCTGAAAGAATTATTGAAAACTCATTTATATTTACTTATAGTAAGTGCCTTGTAAAGAAAAAAAATGCTCAAATGCCATTTGATATGAACTTGTGGCCCCGTGTCCCTGTGTTGTTTGCTAAGAAAAACATTAATGAAGAACACCCTTAGGGATGGAAGCATGTAAGATCTAAACTTAATGAATTCTAACAATGACTAATATTGATATCCATATCATAAATGACAAGAGGTCTAAGTTGCTTTTCTGACATAATGGTCCTATACTAGTTCACAAGCTTATTATTTATAACCTGCATTCTTTGAGGAAAGATCATGCACCTGATGATCATGAACATAAACTATATTAGCCTCTGATTGCCCAAGCTATAAACAAAAAATGTGTAGTCCACAGCTACTCTAGCCCAGCATTCTCTCTGGACACCATTTGCAAAAAAAGTACAGTATTTTAAGATTTCCCCAGAAATGGAATCTGATTTTATTACTATATTCTGTGTAATAACAATATATTCTTTTGTAATAGGAAGCAATTTGTTTCCTTTTAGCTAAATTCAGTCTCTTAAAAATCCATGAATATGTTAGTTTCTTTTAAAGAAATATATGTAAGATTTGTAAAATATTTAGATGATTTTTAAATTCTAAGTATAAATTATACTTATATTATATAAATATTTATAATAGACATAAAAATTAATATTTTGTTACAAAAAATAATCTTTTAAAGTTTACCAATATTGTGTTAATAATAATGACATAAGACTTTACAAAACATTTACAGAATTTCACATGCAAATAATTGAAGTAAAGTAAATTAAAACAGTAGTAATAGAGGAGGAACCAATTGAGTCAGTACAAGGACACAACAAGATAGCAGTAGTTCAGGATGTGTGTCAAATATTGCAGGAGGTGGCTCTATGAGCCACATGGTCAATACATGTCAAATCATCCCTCACAAGACAGCAAATAACCTTTATCATGTGATATATTCATGCATGTTACATATGCTTACTGTCTTATTGAACATACAATAAAACATGCTAGTGAATTTTTAGAATAAACTTATTTCTAAGCCCATTGAAACAAATTCAACCCAAATATCAATTTCTTCCTTTGTAGAAGCTGCATTTTCATTCTTCTAATGAACACATTTCTGTATTTACTAAGAATAGGACCCTCCATTCTTAGCTGAGTATATGTTAGCATATTAGCTCAGTATGATCTAATGACTATGGTCATCTTGTAAGTCTAATAAAGAGTGTGTCTCTCTTTTCCTGGATTGCTAGAATAGATTGTGATGTTCATACTGAACTAACCATCTTGGACAGTCAAAAGAAATAGTAGATTGGGAATGTTAGATGTAAACAAAGAAATAGCTATAGTTCCCAGAGGTTATAAAATCAAATCTGTGAGACTGTTGATTCTGGAAGAAAAAAAAAATACTTTCTTTTCATCTTCACTTGTGTCATTGTTATTAGGAAAATCTCTAGTCCATAACCAACTATAATCTTTACTGTCAAGTGTCCTCCTAAATTCTTACTAGGGTTTGGGGAAAGAATAACTAACCCTAATAATACTTTAAAGCTCTATAACAAAATCTATTTTATAAACTATACACAC
>NW_004949191.1:1307503-1308094 GCF_000317375.1 Microtus ochrogaster
TGTTGAAGGGGAGGGGAGAGGAAGGAAGAGGAACAGATAAAAATGTATAGCTCAATAAAATCAATAAATAAATGTTTTCTCAAAACAAAAACAAAAAGAAATTCGGAAGGTATTCCTTAACCTTAAATTATTGCTCACTGGCATACCAGAGACTACCTAAATAATGTAGTTGTTTGCTTTTATTCTTAGTTGCTCAACCAAATTATTTGATGAAAACACCCTATTGCTGAAGACATCACACACTTTAGTCACAATACATAGATTAGTTAAGTTGTTATTGATCAAATGGTTTCTGTGCTGCTGACTAGCTTTAAGCATATCATTTAGGCTATTGGGGGGTGTTAATAATTTTCATCCCTGGGAATGAATTTACTAGTGTTTTTTCTGTTAAAAGTGTTTATACACAAGCTGCCTTCTAAATTTGATCTCTATACCCATAGATTAATGCAATTTTCAGACATTATTAGAGAAGTATTCTGTGTATTGAATAATAATTAATGCAGAAGCTCACAACTATTAAGATGGTTAATAATTAATCAATCTAGTGTACAGTTATAAGCAGCATATCTGTATCACCCATGCTAAGACTCT
>NW_004949191.1:1309509-1310572 GCF_000317375.1 Microtus ochrogaster
ACTGGAGCACTGGACTGAGCTCCCAAGGTCCCAATGAGGAGCAGAAGGAGGGAGAACATGAAGAAAAATTCTTAAATTATATTAAAATGTTTCCAATAATACAACCAGAGAAAACATATGTAAAATGGATAACAATGATAAATGCTCACTAAATCTATAAATAATTGAAAACACCTTCAGAGAAGGTAAAAACTTATGGTGGCTCACAGATCTCTGTAACTCTCTTTCCAGATATCTTTCACCCTTTCTGACCTCTGTGATACTGCAATAACATGGCACAGATACATACATTCAGGCATGTATATACACTTAAAATATTAATAAATAAATCTTACAAAAAGAAGCCTTCTTTGGATTTATCTGTAGAAGTCTGGGTTTCTCAATTAAATTTTTGACCAGCAAAAAGAGAAAGAAATCATTAAATAAGGTTATATATTTTAAAACCTATAGATTTAGGAATAGCGCCTTTAGAAGTCAAAATACAATGTATTTTCCTAGCAAAGTGAATTTTACCGTGGATTGGACTGTTCTTTGAATTGAGACAAACCACAAGCAAATATTAATGGTTATAAAAATAAACAAGTCCAGATAAAATTATAAAACATTATGTGTAAATTCTTATACCAAAACACAGAAATTTTTAAAATACAAATAAAAGTATCTAACAGTCCATAATTTATTTTAATGTTTTATTATAGTTACTTGATGATGTGTGTTTGTATATGCTTGTACATACATGTCATGGCAAATGTACAGAGGGCAGAGTATAATTTGGATTGAGTCTTTTCTTTCACTGTTTTGGTCCCTGGTAATGAAACCATTGTCACCAATTTCTTTTCTTTCTCAGCTAACTTTCCAGTACATATTAGTTATTTTAAAATGATTCAAATTTGAATATAAAATTACTATAAACAAGTATACATTATGAAGCTTAATAATCAAATATCATGATCCTTTTGAAAATGTTTTATAGCTCTAAATAATACATGTTACTATGTTACTTATATCATTGTAGGACATCAATAATAGAATTATATCAATTAATTTTCTGTATCATTAGGAC
>NW_004949191.1:1312199-1313567 GCF_000317375.1 Microtus ochrogaster
TTTTTTTCTCTAACCTGAAAATAGCCCCCATCAAGTCATCTCTTTCATTGTTCTTCCCCTTTGTCCCACTTTATCATCCATCCCACATTCCCCCCACCCCTGGCCCCACTTTATCCAGGAGATATCTTCTGTTTCCCCTTTCCAGGGAAATCTATGCATCTCTTTGGTGTCCCTCCATGTTATCTAGCCTCTCTAGGATTATAAATTTTAGGTTGGTTATCTTATACCTTATTCCTATTATCCAATTATGAGTGAGTATATGCCATAGGTATTGTTCATTTGTTTGTTTGAATCTTGAGGCTTTGTCTTTGCTAGCTAGTTGGTTGTCTGGATCAGTTTCAGAAGTTAGTCCATTACCAACATGTCAGAGGCACATGGTAGCAGAAAAGTAGACACACTGGGACAAATAGCAGAGAGTTCTACATACTAATCCCTAGGAAGAGGGATATTTTCAATAGATTTCTACTTCATCTTTAATGTAGTGTTTTTTAATGTTTATAATTTTTTCTATGTCATCCACTGATTTTGTTTCTTCCTCTTTGCTTTTGTTATTATATTTCCTCTATGATTTATGTTTTCCACAATTACCTAGTAATCATTAGATGCTCATACCTAAGGATGAGTCATTAGTTCTAGCAGCATATGGAATTAATTACAGCTATTTTACTGTTATGTCTTCAGATATTACCACCATATTTTCTACACAAAAATAGACAAAGGTCAAAAGAGAAAACAATGAATTCTACCCAAGCTCAACAACACTTCAGTAGAAAATAGAAAATATTATCAATTTCATTTTATGTTTATTGAGATAATAGTTGATCACATGAAACATTCATGTGGGGCTAAAAGGAAAAAAAAACTAGAAAGGGAGTGAAAAATGGAAAAAGAGTGGTAGTATTTTCTCACAGAGAATGAAGTATAAATATAAAAGTAAATACAGAGAATAGGTATTAGACCTAAAAATTTAATGATTCTTAAATTTGAAGATTATTAACTGGTGGGAAGAAAATAAAGTCTTGAGCAAAATTCAGAGGGAGAATATATCACATTAGACTAGAGACATATCCCCTTTGAAGTTTGGTGGCACAAGAAAGAATTGGTAAAACCAGCATTAAAAGTCCTGAAGTGAAGACAGTCACAAAGTCTAAAATAGTAATAATAAAATAATAACAACAACAGCAATAAAAATAATCCCCTACGTATCATGAAAGCAATTAGAAAAATCTGATATCAACAGAAGTAAATGTTATTAATACAAAATTATTTTTGCCTAATGTAGAATCAATTTATTATTTTGTCAAGAAAATATATTTCAGAATAAACTAAATATGACAGATATCATTTTTAATAAAACAACTATAGTGA
>NW_004949191.1:1315082-1316529 GCF_000317375.1 Microtus ochrogaster
GGATTTTTGACAGGGTGTTATTAGAAACAATGTATTTTCTAAGAATAACCCATTCAAAAATCCTCTCTCTTCTGAATTATGCAGAAGGTTTGGCAAAGGCAGGTATTGAAATAATGAATATAGGCCAACAAGGCATATGTGTGGTAATCCATTGACATAAAAAAAACTTGTTGAGGCATATCTCCAAGGTCCCTAATGCCAAATTTGGTACCTATGCCAAGTTCAGTTCAGTCATTTCCAGCCAGTGTAGAGGAAACTTCTTCCCAGAGCAATTAAAGGACTTAATGCCTATTGTAAGAAATAGAATAATAGTACAGCTATAAAGGAAAGAAGAAAACATTCAGGAGAAACCATAAAGCAAGTATTTTGGCAACTTCTATAAATGAACAAAGATCAAAATTAAAAGGATTAAATGATATGGTCACTGCAGTTCTGATACATTTGCAGATGTAACAATAATTTCATCAAAATCTTGGCATCCAAATTGCCCTCTTCAGTACCTAAATTTTCAGTTTTAAGGATGGTAACTTAATCTCAGGTAAAGTAGAGCACAAGATGTTTTGAATGTATAGGGCCAGAAGGACAGAGAGGAATATTAAAACCATGTGTAACTAACATAGCAATAAATTTGTGGAGACATGATTTGTTACAGCAATTCAATATGCAGATTAACACAATCATAGAAAAAGGAAAACAGATTAACATATGTCTCTGGAAACATATTAGAATGGTTAAGACAGAACAGTGACTGACTATTCAGGTTTTAAAAATACACATCCCAACAGCTGATGATAATTGAAAGCAACCAACATCCCTGCCATTAAAAGTTGACAGACAAACCTGTCTTGTTTACGTGTGGCCTCTAAAAATAAAGAAACTGCAGACCTTAATCACAGCTGGTAAAGGAGCAACAGGGTGCTCAGCATATTAAAGAATCAACCAGCCCTTTGAATTTTCTGTTTTTCATAAAAAATATGAAAAATGGAAAATGGTAACAGATTTAAGAGCTTTCATAAAAGTGATTCATCTACTTGTCTTTCTATAGTCTCACATCCTTTGCCTTTTCTACTGCCTAAGGGACAGCCTCTTATAGTTATTGACGATAAAGATTACTTCTTTACTATACATTTGCAAGAAAAAGACAGAAAATTTTGCCTTTATAGTGCCTGATTATAATAATTCTTATTCTGCTAAAAGACATCAATGGAAGGCTATCCCACTGAGAATATTAAACAGTTCCACCCTGTGTCAATATTTTGTAAGTCAGCCATTGAAAATGATACATAAGCAATTTCCAAAATCATTAGTTTACCATTAAATGGATGATAATATGTACTCTGATTCAAATGTAGATACTTTAGAATGAGTGTTTGAAGAATAGAATAAACTTGCCTTGTTGGAGATTACAAAATGCTCCTGAAAAAATAAGAAGAGGAGATTCTATTAG
>NW_004949192.1:0-583 GCF_000317375.1 Microtus ochrogaster
AGCTTCTCAGTTTTAGGAGGTCCCATTTATTCAATGTTGCTCTTAGTGTCTGTGCTGTTAGGGATATGCATAGGAAGTGGTCTCTTGTGCCCATGCGTTGTAGACTACTTCCCACTTTCTCTTCCATCAGATTCAACGTGTTCAGATTAATATTGAGGTCTTTAATCCATTTGGACTTGAGTTTTGTGCATGGTGATAGATATGGATCTATTTTCATTCTTCTACAGACTAACATCCAGTTATGCCAGCACCATTTGTTGAAGATGCTTTCTTTCTTCCATTATATACTTTTAGCTCCTTTATCAAAAATGAGTTGTTTGTGGGTTAATATCCGGGTCTTCTATTCGATTCCATTGGTCAACGTCTCTGTTTTTATGCCAATACCAAGCTGTTTTCAATACTGTACCTCTGTAATACAGTTTGAAGTCAGGGATGGTAATGCCTCCAGAAGTTCCTTTATTGTATAATATTGTTTTGGCTATCCTGTGTTTTTTGTTTTTCCATATAAAGTTGATTATTGTTCTCTCAAGGTCTGTGAAGAATTTTGTTGGGATTTTAATGGGGATTGCGTTGAATTTATAGA
>NW_004949192.1:2073-3550 GCF_000317375.1 Microtus ochrogaster
AAAAAAAAAAGATATTTGGAGTCAAGGAAGTGTAGTAGTTGGTGTTGTGCTCATCAAATTCTCATGTATTATAGCTGTCTCCACTATCCTAGAACAGCTGGCTTAATGGAACAGTAGATTGTCTTCAGCAAAGTCATAGAGATTACCATGGAGAAGTTAAGGCTGGCTGTCCAGGTAATAGGTAGATCTCTGTCCTTTTAGCTGATAAGGAAGCCATTAGATTTACACTTCCTTATTTTATTTATTCTTCTAGGGTTCCTGTGATAGAGATGTTTGCAGACAATTAACAGCAACAAGGCAACTTCAGCCAGCTCCATGGCCCCCTCTAAGACTGCAGCTTCTTGGTCAGCCATTTCATTTGTAAAAATCAAGCCCTGCCTTTCTTAGCTCCATGGCCTCCTGCTGAGTAATGTAAACTCACAGACAGGATTACCTTGTTGACAAACTTCCCGCTGAGTAAGACAGACACATAGACAGGATTATCTTGTTGATAGGCTCCCTACTGAGTAAGGCAAACTCACAGACAGGATTACCTTGCAGATAGGTTTCCTGCTGAGAAAGGCAAACTCACAGACAGGATTACTTGTTGAAAGGCTTCCTATTGAGTAAGGCAAACTCCCAGACAGGATTACTTGCTGACAGGCTTCCTGCTGAGAAAGGCAGACACACAGAAATGATGAAAATTAACGAAACTGCTTTTTACTGTTTCTTATTTAAAGAACTTGCTTCGCAAAGATTGATCTCAGTAATCAACCACCTGTCTCATCGTAAATGATTGGATGTTTCCAGATGAGATGGACGAGTGGTTCCAAGTTTATGTAAGTCACATAAGGACCTCAGAGGGAATTACTTAAGTTATGGGCAAAATGAGAGTTAAAGAAGATACATGACGTTAATTAAGATTTCACGGTTCAGAGTTTTATCATATTAACCAAAGGATTTCTGTCATGGGAGAAGTTTGCAACAGTATTTCCAGTGAGTCATAATGATCATGAAACTTTTCTTTCCCACCATATTTTCTAGAATAATTACTCATAGATATAAGAGCAATGGTACTACATACTTGATGTTTATTAGCATACAGTCTTCCGCAGAGCATGCCCCAAGGTTCCCAGATGCTGACACGTGGTTGGCACCTGAACTGCTTTTTTATTTTATTTTTATTTTATTATTTATTAAAAATTTCCACCTCTTCCCCTCCTCCCATTTCCCTCCTCCTACCCCCACTCTCCCTTCCCCTCCCTCTCCAATCCTAAGAGCAGTCAGGGTTCCTGCCCTGTGGGAAGTCCAAGGTCCTCCCCCCTCCATCCAGGTCTAGGAAAGTGAGCATCCAAACAGACTCTGAACTGCTTTTTTAAATGGACACTTTGACAATGGCTGCTGGTCGGCAGGTGCTGAGAAAGTAGGGTATTTAAGAAGGAGGCAGCAGAAAGTCCTGGATAGATGTAGTGCAGAAACTAAGAGACCATGGATGCAA
>NW_004949192.1:8330-11891 GCF_000317375.1 Microtus ochrogaster
CATCACTAAGTAAAGTCTTCTGGGAAATGTTTCCTGAGAGTTAGCACACAAAGGCTGTATTCCAGAGACAGTCAAAGCTGTACCTCTTCCCGGTATTTGAAACTGGTAGTGTCACCTGGTACTGGTTTTGAAGGAATACATGAAGGGATCATGGGAGTTCCTGAGACTACACCAGCTTGTTTCTTAGGTCCATTTGATTGGAAATTTTTTTCTCAACCCTTTTCTCTGAGATGATGTCTGTCTTTGAGGTTGAGGTTTGTTTCTTGTATGCAGCAAAAGGACAAATCCTGTTTTTGTATCCAATCTGTTAGTCTGTGTCTTTTTATAGGTGAGTTGAGAACATTTATATTAAAGGATATTAATGACCAGTGATTGCTACTTCCTGTTATTTTACTTTTTATTGTTGGTAATACTATTGTCTTTGCTTTTCCTTTATTTGGGATTGACTGCTGTGATGTCATCTATTTTTTGTAATTTTGTGGATGTAGCTGACTTCCTTGGGTTGAAGTTTTCCTTCTAGTACTTTGCATTCATCTGGATTTGTGGCTCTGTATTATTTAAATTTGTTCCTGTCATGGAATGAATTTTCTCCATCTATGATAAATGAAAGTTTTGCTGGGTATAGTAGTCTGGGCTGGCATCCATGGCCGCTTAATGACTGCATAATGCTTACCAGGAGCTTCTGGCTTAACATTGTTTCCATAGAAAAGTGCGGTATAATTCTGTCTGCCTTTATATGTTACTTGACCTTTTTCCTTTGCAGATGTTAATAGTCTTTCGTTATTCTGCATGTATATTGTTTTCATTATTGTGTAGCAAAAGGACTTTTTTGTTCAGTCTATTTGGTGTTCTGTGAGCTTCTTGTACCTTCATAGGCATATTATCTTTAAGCTGGGAAAGTTTTCTTCTATGATTAAGATGGTATGCAAGCTGAGAAATCCTTAGATTTGGGTACATTCAGACCTTTTCCTATGGTTTCTTGTGCTTGTGTTATCAAATCTAAGTTGTATGCCTGCATTTATGTCTGTCGATCTGTTGCCACTTTAATTCTTTGATTAACCTACTCAGTAGTAAAAAGAAAGTCAACTCTCTCTAACAGTTGCAATTTTTTGCCAAAATGGCCTGTCTTACACCTCATCATTTATTGTGTAACCCTTGTTCACTTTGCCACATCATCAGCTATTATTTGGGCATGATAAAATGTGCCTAAACATGTCACCATAGGCAGGGCTTGAATTTCCACTGTGAAATAGCAAGGTCAGTGTCTGCAGACAGCATTGTCTACAAGTAGCTCATGCTCTCTTCATTTTCTGACTCTCAGATCATAATGCAAGAGGTTTTATTTCTGGGAATTATTAATTTTTTATTTTAAGCTTTCCAGGTAAAACAGAGGAGGCTAATTTAAATTTGAATTTTAAATAAACAATGAGATCTGTTCAAGTATGTAGTGTGTCCCTCAAAAACACCAAATGTGTAATATACAAGCTTTTAATCTGAGCTTTCAAGTGTAAGTGGCTATTATACATTTTCTTTTTTAAATCTGACATCTCATCCCCTTCAACATTATCAGTGGAAGAAGGAAGGTCAGGTGTTGTCAGCTACATAAAAAGAGACTGTCCTGAGATACTTGAGTCTGTGCTTCTAAATAAATGAAGTAAGATAGTACATGACACTGCTCACGAGGCCAAGAATATATGACAAGATAGTGTATGGAGCTGTGGTCAAACCTAATACTACTGTTCTTCTAAAAAGAATGTAGCACGAAAATGAGTCCTAATGACAAATCACTACATCCATAGGTCAGTGTCTTATCCAGTCCTTATCAGAGCAGTGTCCTTCTTTCATTAGGTGGGAATCAGCACAGAGACCCACAACTGGTCACAATGTACAATGAGAGACTTTGGAGCCTTCAATCATAAATTGAATGTCTTAATCAAACCCACCCCTTCAGCTCTGGGTTTATGTAGAGAAGGAGGCAGAATGATTATAAGAACCAATGGTTAAGAAGAAGATCAAGAAAACAGTGTCTTCCAGACATAGCAGGAGCAAGATCAAAGAACATATGAACTCAGAGATTCTCAGTATATAGACGACCTCAACAGGTTTCAACCAGACAGGGTCCCAGCCCTGAGAGATGGATGAGGACACAGGCTGCTACTCCATGTCCAGGAAGCTATTTGTACTTGATACCTGTTGACAAATGGAGAAATCAGTTTTCAACTTGGAGTGTCACTGGGTAAATCAAGGACACTACACGAAGACACTATGGCCTGGAATAGTTGAATAACCAAAAGCAAACACTTTGAATTTTGTATGTGTATGTGGATTGGTGAACTTTGTTTTCACATTTTGCTGTGGCATTTTTGTCTTATTAGCTGTCAGTTTGTATTTTCGTGGAGACAAGAATTTGAGTGATAAGATTATGATTTTGAGTGCGTAGTCAGGTGAGAAAAATTTAGAAGGCAATTGAGTGAGAAAATATTATGAAAATATATTGTCCATATAAAATTTTTAAATAAAAAGGGGAAGAAAATATCTTCATGGTGTTGAGTAATACATGGTAGGGTCTTCCTGGCCTTAGTCAACAGTACAACTCCCTAGGGTTTCCAACAATTATACCCCAATGTCAATAGGAAATAGTCATTGAAAAGATTGTGTAGACAATATCATTTATTATCAACAGAAAGGCTGGCCACAAGACCAATAACTAACTTAAGTACAGATTTAATAAATTAAAATGAACCTGCCACAAGGTTCTGAGCATCCCCAAGTTCCCACCTGTTACTATGTGGCTGTCAAACCCTGCATATTTTCATATTTTTTGTTTCTTTGTCAAAATCAGTTATTTGTAGATGTGTGGATTAATATCTGGGTATTCAGTTTGGTGCCATTGTTCCTCCTGTCTGTTTTAATGTCAATACCAGGCTGTTTTCAGTCCTGTAACTCTGTAGTAGAGTTTGAAGTCAGGGATTGTGATGCCTCGAGAAATTCCTTTATTCTACAAGATTGTTTTGATTATCCTCAATTGTTTGTTTTTCCATATGAAGTTGAATACTGTTCTTTCATGGTCTGTGAAAAAAAATTTCTGGGAATTTGCTAGGCATTGCATTGAATCTGTGGATTGATTTTGGTAAGATTGCTGTTTTTACTATGTTAATTCTACCTACCCAAGAGCGTGGGAGATCATCACCCTATCATCATCCTGTCATTTCTATTACCTCATATTACCCAGTCTTTGTTTCATTTATAATGGTTTAGACTTTTACCACATCAGAAACCTGTGTTTATATATGTAGTGTATCTGTGTCTCTGTAAACATACATAAATATATATGTATACATATATATGTACATTTTAAAGTATATGAATTCACATATGCTAATGAATACATATGTAAATAAATTCATTACACATACTTTGCATTTTAAAATATTTATTATTTTATTTTGGCATATTTATTTGTGTGTGTCATATGAATTCATATACTCTTAGACACTAGAATGGGATGTTGGAGCTCCTGAATCTGCATGTACCTGTGATTTAAGGACCATGGGAGTGTTT
>NW_004949192.1:12495-14231 GCF_000317375.1 Microtus ochrogaster
TGCACACTCAACTCAGGACATATGCAAAAGCAATGCATGCTCTCTAAATAACCGAACCATCTCTACACCACACATGGAAGCTACTTAATGATGTTTGATTCCTTTTGCTTCTTTTTTATTATGGGAGAGTACACGTGCAGTGTGGAGGTCAGATGACAATTTCATGAAGTGGGGTCTCTTCTTCAATCTTTACATAGGATTTGGGGATCAAACTCAGGATGTCAAACAAGATCATCACATTGACATTAGATAAGGCATGCCAACAGAAGGAAAAGATCCCACAAGAAATCACAAGAATCAGAGACACACGTGTTCACATACTTAGAAGTCCCATAAAAACACAAAATTGAGTGCTCGAATGTTTGCCGAGGACCTGGTGCAGACTCCTGTATGCCCCATGCTTGCTGCTCCAGTCTTTGTGAGCTAACACGAGCTTTATTCAGTTCTTCTAGAAGGCTTTGCACTCCTGGGGTCTTCCAACCATCCTTTCTGGTTCTTACCCCTTTTCTGTCTCACCTTCTGCAGATTTCCCTGAGCTCTGAGGATAGGGATTTGATGGATACTTCTCATTTACTGTTGTGTGCTTCCTGTCTCTCTGTTTCTGTGTAAAGTCAGCCTGTGGGTCTTTGTATTTGCTCCATCTGCTAAAGGGAAGAAGCCTGTCTGATGATGGCTGAAGCCTGAACTATCACTCTATGAGCATAACAGAGTAACGTTGGGAGCCATTATTGTGTTATTATTTTTTTAGACCAGTAGTATTTGATTTTACCTAGGGCTCTGTATTATCTAATTTCTGTTTCTTGTTCACCCAAGTGGTGTTAAATATGTGTTTCATCTCACAGAGTGGGCCTTAAGTCAAATCAGACATTTCTTGACTATTCCCGCAAGTACTGTGCCACTGTTGTCCTAGCTTATCTTGTAGGCAGGAATTGTAGGTCAAAGATCTTGTGGCTGCGTTAGTGTTTATGTTTCTCTGTTGTAGCCTGCAGAGTACCCTCCCAAGCCAAAGACACTAGAACACAGTGGTGAAGGCTCAATGTAGGCATTGGCTTGAATTCATGTACAAAAAGATGTGTAAGGGTTGTCCTCAGCAATTGGGCACCACTATCATTTGACAGAGAACACCCCCATTATTTAATCAACAGCCTGAGTTGTTTGTGGATTTCGCTGGGATACCTTGCCCAAAAACACAAATGAATGCAACCCAGTCCCAGTACCAGAAGCCTCATTGGCAACAAGAGACGGCCAATTGGAACTCTGTATCTCCCATTATTAGACCTCATTAGGATCGCCTTTATATAGTTGATGATGTTTCTACAGTGCTAGGTTTCTGTATCATCCATTAAATGCCCCTCAGTACCAGTTGTCTCTCCTCAAATTTCCTCCCACAACTTCATCTTGCTACAACCACATTATACAATATTGGCTCAACTATCTTCTTGGGAACAACTCACCAGAGACAGGGGCTTTTGGTGAAGGTTTTAAACCAAAAGGCAAGGCTTTTTGGCATTATTGATTTGTGGATAAAGTGGCTGATTTTATGCTATCGATTTTCACCATACCTGACTTTCCTTCAGTTATATATTGGGGGATTAATTCCCACAGTTCAGAACTGTTTCCTATGTTTTAGGGCCTCACTGATTATATCCCCCTAGTTATGTGTGAAATGGTTTCTGCTGCCAGGCCTTCATTCCCCTCTCCTGATTAAAAGCAGAGATCTGCCTTCCTGCAAGTAT
>NW_004949192.1:14936-16311 GCF_000317375.1 Microtus ochrogaster
CATAGACCCCAACTAGTCCCTCTGAATGTTGTTGATAGTTGCATGGCTAGGGCAGACTGAGGGGCCATTGCCCTACTGCTTGTACTGGCTTTTTAGAAGCCTATTCTCTTTGGATTGATGCTTTGTTCAGCCTAGACACAGTAGGGAGGGCCTTAAACATTCCCCCAAAGCAATGTGCCTTACCCTCTCTAAAACATGGATATGAGTGGGGTGGGGGTATATGGAGGGAATGGGAGAGGGAAGGAAGTGGGAACTTGGATTGGTATGTATAATGAAAAAATGTTTGTTTTCTTTCTTTTTTTTTTTTTAAAAAAAACTCTTCCTTTAGTTCATAAAAAAAGATTCCTAACTCCTTATGCTCAACATCACCTCAGCTTACTGATGGTTTTAGTACAGGAAATTTACTACTTGTGCTTTACTCTCTAGGACACCAAAAGAGATAATAACTGCAACCCAAGAGAAAGAGTTACATCCTACTGGCTCCACAAACCCACAACACCCATGATCAGAGCACCCAATAGCAGCATACCCCAGAACTGAGAGTTTAGAGTCTTAGGTCTCTTCTTTGTTTCTGCCATCTAGAGCAATAAGCATAAACTCCAGACCTAAAGAAACTGCAATTTCTGGTGAATGTGCTAATCAGATCAGGAGCCATTAACTTCTGCCTGTTTCTGTAGGTTACCTGGTTACCGGGTATCCCCTATGCATGAAAAAAAAAGTCATGCACTGATTTAAAAACAATCCATGCTCTATTCATAATTTTACATTTTTAGCTGTTTAACTAAACATGAAAAGTATAGAATAGCACATTAGTCTTCCCCTCTAGAACTCCCTAATTTCACGAGACATTCTCTATTCACTTCCACGTTCGAGCGGACAGCCACGGATCTCTCTCTCTCTCTGTCTCTCTCTGTGTGTGTCTCTCTTTCTCTTTGTGTGTGTGTGTGCATGCACACACATTAGAGAGAGAGACAGAAAGAGAGACAGAGAGAGACAGAGAGAGAGATCTCTCGTCTTATTTTTATGGAGCAAAAAGAAATTCTAGCCCTGAAAAGTGCTATGGCTGAGCAATTGCTGGTTATAAGGGTTTTAATTTCTTTAATGGCTAATATGCACATATAAATGAATCCATTCCGCATTTGTCTTTCTGGATCTGAGTCCCTTCACCTGGAATGATTTTTTTTCTGTTTCCAACCATTTGCATCCAAATATCATGGTGTTATTTTTAATGGCTAAGTAATACTCCATTGTATAAATGTACCACTTCTTGGCCAAAGAAGTTTTTCAGTCATGGCCTTTGATCCTTGAAAGCCTCTGTCACTTGCAAATTAGACTGAGGGGCAAACATTCAGGATGACTATCTTCATTCAGCCTC
>NW_004949192.1:20646-22666 GCF_000317375.1 Microtus ochrogaster
AAAATACTCAGCACATGGCAAGCAGGTGGAGTTACTGAACACGCAGGTTAATAGACCAGGAAGTACACTGTGGCACACAGGGTGTGACTAGGATTTCCAGCTCATCAGGAAAGACACCATTGGGTTCCTCTCCTGATCCTTGAACACTGGTGACCTTAACAATTTTGAAACTGAGCATTCTATAAACATATTGTACTAACAGTTCTGAGTGTCTGGGCTC
Organism: Microtus ochrogaster; assembly: GCF_000317375.1. Lineage (NCBI taxonomy): Eukaryota > Metazoa > Chordata > Mammalia > Rodentia > Cricetidae > Microtus > Microtus ochrogaster. The sequence continues at coordinate 20,867 of NW_004949192.1, forward strand.
ATGGGTGAAATCTCAGCACCTAGGTGGCTGAAGCTGGGGTATTGGAGGTAGTTCATGGCAATTCTAGGATGTGTTGTGAATTACTAGCCAGCTTTGGCCATAAAGTCCAAATTATCCCTGAAACAAACAGTGGAATTCTTTCTGCACACGCACTACTTGCTGGAACATAGCGGGCAGAGAGACAATGCTGGGTCCTTCTTTTCTCTGATCTCTACAGAACACAGCGGTTGGAGGAAGTGTGGTGGCCCTGTGTCCCTTCTGATCAGCTTTCAAGCTAAAGCTGCTTGCTCCATCAAGTCATTTTCTCCACTAGACACAGTACAGACTTGCAGAGTATTAGTAATTATAGAGCTACAAAAAATAGAAACCCAACAAAATTCAATTTGGCATCTCTGAGATTTTTTTCAGGAAGTCTTGGGTATGGTAACAGTGTAGTTTTATGACATCATTCTACTTCTAAGCCAATCAGTACCTGAATGGCTTTGGCTCCTTATGCTGCAACAAACCTAATTTTCTTCTGGATCCAGCATCTCTGATCCTGGGCATGTATGTGACTTTTTGTTTGTTTGTGAAACCAATCAGTGTTGTTGTCTCTTTACCTGATTCTTATAAGTGTGTTCATATCATCCTCCCAACCATGTCTGGTAAGGAAAGAAATTTCTATATGACTTTCAATCAATACTTCCACTCGTTTTGAGAAGCCCAGACAGTGTGAAAGCATGGGCAGATTACTGGATTACTGAACTGGTGTCCTAACTATAATCTTGGCCCTCACATATCTGGGATCATAATTTAGGGATGAGAATTTTCTCTGTCACTGAATGGATCTTCACATTTCACAGTGGAATAACTGACAGACTGGACTCTAGGCTCACTGATGTATTGCTTATGAGCACAGTGTAAAGAAAGTGCCAGGGAAGTGTTGCTGAGGGTTTTTTCACAGAAGTAGAGAAAGACTGGGTGTGCATGCTCAGAGTCAAGATGACCCAGTGCAGCAGTGCGCCTCCACTCAATTTTCCACATCACAACTTCCAAGTTAGTGCTGTTGAACAGCATTGTTGGCATGTGAGTGGAGCCGGTGACCACATCTGCCACTCCTACATGAGCAGGGAACCTTGGCTCATCTGGCTGGATACGCATTTGTGTCTTACTCAGGGACCAGTGAGCAACCTTCAAGGATCAATGGATTACACTTAGGATGGACCTTCCAGAGAGAGAAATGAGTCTGTGTTCCATTTTATGTCACAGGAGCGATCGTGTTCCCTGCTGTGATCCTCCAAACACTCTCTAAAAGTAGCATCAGTGACGGGACTGCTTGTTCAGGTGTCCCCTAAGCACTTGGGAGCTCAGGTAGCTGAGTCACCCTTGTTCATGTCCAGCACCATCTGTGGCGTAATGTGTTCCTGGAGAGTTATGCCCTAGAAAGTAAAACCCTGTCCAGCTTTAAAGGAATATTTCTGCAAGTTGAAATTCATTGTAATTTTTTCTAATGTGGTAAAAATTGATTACTTGGAAATTTTATACAATACAACCAATCGTACTATCTTTCCAGTCCTCCTAGGTCCACCTTTGTGGCCATCCAAAAGAGAAAAAGACAAGACTTCACCAAGTCTAATTTGTGATGTTCATATACTTTTTGGAGCACAGTTAAAGTCTCACTGGCCAGTCCTTTAAAGATAACTGTCTCCTCCATGACCAACAGCCACCCCTTCTGCCACAGCCATCAAGTGTGAAGAGCTACAGTCAGCATATTTATCACAAATTAAGGACTCTCTTTATTGCCATCTATCTAGACTGTTT
>NW_004949192.1:23666-25255 GCF_000317375.1 Microtus ochrogaster
AGTGGGATCACAGAAAACAGGTCAATACTGTGAGCAGCATGTCATTAGAATGCATTGCACTTCTGCTCTCAAACACCCTGACACTTAAAAAGCATTCAAGACAGGCTTGTGCTGTCCACAGAGGTTTATTTCCTTCTCTTTCTTCTCACTTTTATTCTTGAAAACCTTAATTTCAGGAACTGAGTTTTCCTGCTTCACTGTCACTAAAATGCTCTTGAAGACTTGAGCACCATGGGTACTGATTACATTACTGAAGGAACCCATCACAAATCCTTTTGCTTATAGCTGGGATTTGCACGGTGGAAGGCATGCATAGGGCTTCCTCCAATTTCGGGTGTTCCCTAATTGCCTTGGTGATATCAGAAGGAGCCCATGTGGTAACTGATGGGTTAAAGCTTATGCACAAGCCTCTGATGTGTGCACAACCACTCATAGCTATGCAAAGTCTTACAGTGCTAAGCTCAACCAATAGCCTGTTTGTAGGTTCTGTTCCTTAAGTAAAATGCTATGTAAGTTCTTCACATTGTATCAACAAGCAGAGGTATCCGTAGTACCTACTTTATCACATGACTACCACGGCAAGTGGATCCTAGTCTCGATTTGTTCGCTAGAGTTTTTGAAGTGAGTCACCACATGTGGCTTTTTAATTGCGCTAATTTCTCTACTGAGAGGTTTCTAACATACTCAGAGTGTGTGTTCCAGACTGCTAGAATGACAGAATGGTTGAATGACTAGATGGCAGGAGATGTAAATTTGATATTCCCTGTTTTCTCTTTTCTGTCTCAGAGCAGGAGTACCATCAGCAGACCTGACGACGTAACTCTCCCACCCCAAGAGAGGTTCAAATTTTTAAGTTTTTTGGGGGTGAAATATTGAGATCAGTAAAAAAAAAACTGCCCCTGCTCTCCTATATCCAACTGAAGAAGGACATCCTTCAAATGGCAGAGGACTATGAGAAACAGGGCCTCATACAAGAAGAATTTATAACACATCATAAATTTTTAATGTGAGAACCTGCAGTTTTCTTATCCTTTTCTGTGACTGATCCCTCAATCCCCCTATTCTCCTTTTCATGCTTCTTAACCTTCCTGGCCTAACGGAATTTGAAAAAGACATAATTTATTCATATTTTTGGCAGCTCACATATGTGCTTTTCCTTGCTATTCAAAGACCTGAGGACCAAAGGTGTTGCATTGCTGAGTCTGTTGATTGCTTTGTCTTGACCCAGGCTTCCATTCACAGGCTTATTGCTGTGTTTAGCAGAGCCCAGATTTCTCTGCTCATCATCCTGTAGCCTATTGGTTGGTATAGGAAGAGGTTAGCCTATCCTGTAGCTAAACAATCACCAGAGGACAGTGAACTAACTACCTGGGGTCGTTGTGGCTCAACACAGTCCCTATGCCGTTCATCATAATTTAGTAGGCAGAATAACTACACGATTACAGAACTGTCACCAGGGAATAGCTCCTATATCCTCAATGACAAAATCTTTCTGTGTATGAGGAAGGAAAAGACAGTGAGGGTCTCACCAGTCATGTCTAGTCTGAGTTTTGTGAAACAGAACCAAAGGAGACAAAGGCATGTGACCC
>NW_004949192.1:26963-27713 GCF_000317375.1 Microtus ochrogaster
CAAACCTATGTGACAGTATGAAAGCAGTGCTAAGAGGAAAGTTCATAGCAATAAGTGCCCACATAAAGATAATGGAGAAGCTCACATTAGAGACTTAATATCACACCTGAAAGCTTTAGAGATAAAAGAAGCAGACTCACTCAGAAATAATAGAAGATTGGAAATAAACTGAGGGCTGAAATCAACAAAATAGAAACACAGAAAACAATCCAAAGAAGCAATGAAGCAAAGATCTGGTTATTTGAGAAAGTCAACAAGATTGACAAACCCCTATCCAAACTAATCAAAAGGTGGAAAGAGAACACTCAAATTAACAAGGTCAAAAATGAAAAGGGTGACATAACAACAGACACTGAGATTTCAAAAATCATTAGGTCGTACTACAAAGCCTGTATGCCACAAATTGGGAAAATGTAAAAGAAATGGACATTTTTAGATAAATACCATATACCAAAATTAAATCAAGACCAGGTGAACAATTAAAATAGTCATATAAGTCATGAGGAAATAGAATCTGTCATCAAAAACCTCCCAACCAAAAAAAAGCCCAGGACCATATGACTTTAGTGCAAAATTCCACCAGAACTTCCAAGAAGAGCTAATACCTGTACCCTTTAATGTGTTCCACATAATAGAAACAGAAAAGTCATTGCCAAAAACTTTTTATGAAGCTACAATTACCCTGATACCGATACCACACAAAGACTCAACCTAGAAAGAGAATAACAGACCAATCTCACTCATGAACAT
>NW_004949192.1:27813-29281 GCF_000317375.1 Microtus ochrogaster
CTGAAGTGCCACTTTCTGGGACAGCCCCGGTGGGGGGGGGACTGAATCCAAGCCTACAATTCCCTAAGATTTTCTGGCCATCCAGCATGGTGTGTTCCTCTTCTGGCTTTCTTTACCCCATTCTACCCTGCCCCCAAGCTGGCCTTTTCTTCTGTGAGGTCCTTGGAACCACCAACACTGCCTGCTTCAGGGCTGAGGGGTCCAGAGAGCCAGTGGGGAGTGTTCCTGCCACTGGGACTTCTTTCTACCATCCCACCCTGCCTGCCCCCAAGCCCGCCTTTTTGTCTGTGAGATCCTTGGATCCCCGCAAGAGACCCTACTCCCATGCTGAGGGGAACCGGAGTGGTGAGTAAGTGGCCACATGGCTGGACAGCCTGAAGTGCCACTCTCTGGGACAGTCTTGGGGGGGATTGAATCAAGGCTCCCTCCAATTCCCTAAGCTTTTCTTGCCATCCAGCGAGATGTGTTTTTCTGCTGGCTTTCTGTACCCCATTCCACCCTGCCCCCAAGCCTTTACCTGTGAGGTCCTTGGATCCCCCTGCACAACCTGCTTTATAGCAGAGGGGATCTGAGAGTCTGCTCCAGTGATGAGGAGACCTAATAGAGGGCAGACCTAGAAAAACTCCCAAGTACAAACACAGTCAGACACAACAAAGATTGGACCAAGACGCCAAGACTCTGCTGGCCTCGTTTGAAAGAAGACATGGGTAGATGCCAATGCAAGAAGTCCTCCAACATCCTGAAAAGCAACATGGTAACACAAGAATCCAACGAACACATAACAGGAAGATTTGAACATCCTAACCCAGGAGAAGTAGAAGAAAAAGACTTTAAACTTAATTTTATGAAAATGATGGAGACCTTTAAATAGGAAGTGAAAAACTCCCTTAAAGAAATGAAAGAGAAGACTAACAAAAAGTTAGAAGAAATCAATAAATCCCTCAAAGATGCCCAAGAAAACTAGGAAAAAGCAAACAGAAAAAGGAAACAGTTCAAGACTTGAAGACTGAAATGGGGGTAATAAAGAAAACACAAACCTAGGGATGGCTCAATATGGAAAATTTGGGTAAACAAACAGGAACTACTGAGACAAGTATAACCAACAGAATATGAGAGATAGAAGAAGGAATCTCAGACGCTGAAGATACTATAGAGGAAATAAACTCATTGATTAAAAAAAAATCCAAAAAATTCTTAACACAAAACATCCAGGAAATCTGGGACACCATGAAAAGACCAAACCTAAGAATAATAGGGGTAGAAGAAGGAGAAGAATTACAGTGCAAAGGCTCAGAAAATATATTCAATGAAATTATAGAAGAAAACTTTCCCAACCTAAAGAAGGATATTCCTATGATGGTACAAGAAGCATATATAACACCGAATAGACTGGATTAAAAAAAGTCCCCTAACCATATAATAATCAAAACACAAAACATACAGAATAAAGAAAGAATATTAAGAGCTG
>NW_004949192.1:29464-30766 GCF_000317375.1 Microtus ochrogaster
AGCTACAGTAATGAAAATATCTTGGTATTGGCATAAAACCACAGAAGTTGATGAATGGAATCAAATTGAAGACTCGGATATTAATGCACCAACCTATGAACACCTGATTTTTCATAAAGGAACTAAAATTAAACAATGGAAGAAAGAAAGCATCTTTAACAAATGGTGCTGGCATAACTTTATGTCAACCTATAGAAGAATGAAAATAGATCCCTGTCTATCAGCATGCACCAAACTCAAGTCCAAATGGATCAAAGACCTCAATATAAATCTGACCACACTGAACTTGATAGAAGAGAAAGTGGGAAGTATTTTGCAATGCATGGGCATAGGAGACCACTTCCTATGTGTAATCCCAGTAGCACAGACAATAAGAGCAACAATGAATAAATGGGACCTCCTGAGACTGAGAAGCTTCTGTAAAGCAAAGGACACAATCATTAAAACAAAAGGGCAACCTACTGAATGGGAGATCTTCACCAACTCCACATCAGACAAAGGCCTGATCTTGAAAATATATAAAGAACTCAACAAACTAGACATTAAAATTCTAAATAATCCAATTAAAAATGGGGTACTGAACTGAACAGGGAATTCTCAACAGAAGACGTTCAAATGGCCAAAGACACTTAAGGTCATGCTCAACTTCCTTAGCAATCAGGCAAATGTAAATCAAAACAACTTTGAGATACCATATTACACCTGTCAGAATGGCTAAAATCAAAACACCAATGATAACCTAGCTGGAGAGTATGTGAAGTAATATGAATATGATATGTACTCACTTATTAGTAGACTCTAGCCATAAACAAAGGACATTGAGTCTATAGTTCATGATCCTGGAGAAGCTAAGTAATGAGGCGAACCCAAAGAAAAACATATATAGATCCTCCTGGAAATTGGAAGCAGACAAGATTGCCAGACAAAAATTGGGAGCATGAGGGTGGAGGTGGGATGGAAGGGGAGAGGAGGAGAGAGATGGGAGAAGGGTAGGGTTGGGGAGAGCTTGGGGGAGTGGGATGGTTGAGATAGAGGAAGGATGGATATGGGAGCAGGGAAGGAGATATCATAATTGAGGAAGTCATTTTGGGGTTGGCAAGAGGCTTGGCTCTGGAGGGTTCCCAGGAGTCCACAGGGATGACTCCAACTAGGAAACTGGGCAGTGGAGGAGAGTGTGCCTAAACTGGCCTTGTCTCTTAGTGAGACTGATGACTATCTTGAATATCACTTTAGAACCTTTATCTGGCGATGTATGGAGATAGAGACAGAGACCCACATCTGAGCACTGGACTGAGCTCCCAA
>NW_004949192.1:35356-36558 GCF_000317375.1 Microtus ochrogaster
TTGCCAAAAACTTTTTATGAAGCTACAATTACCCTGATACCGATACCACACAAAGACTCAACCTAGAAAGAGAATAACAGACCAATCTCACTCATGAACATTGATGTAAAAATTCTCAATAAAATACTGGGAAACTGAATCCAAAAAAACATTAAAAAATCATCCATTATGATCAAGTACGCTTTATCCCAGAGATGCAGGGCTGGTTCAACATAAGAAAATCTATCAATATAATCCAACATATAAACAAACTGAAAGAAAAAACAATATGATCATTACATTAGATGCCAAAAAAGCATTTGACAAAAATTCAACACCTCTTTATGATAAAGGTAAAGGAGAGATTAGGGATACAAGGACCATATCTAAATGTAGTAAAAGCATTGTACAGCAAGCCGACAGCTAATTTCAACTTAAATGGGAGAAACTCAAAGCCATTCCACTAAAATAAGGAGCAAGAAAAGGCTGTCCACTTTCTCCATATCTCTTCAACATAGTGTTTGAAGTTCTAGCAATAGCAATAAGATAACATAAGGAGAGCAAGTGGGTTCGAATTGGAAAGGAAGAAGTCAAACCTTCATTATTAGCAGATGATATGATAGTGTACATAAGTGACCCCAAAAACTCTACCAGAGAACTCCTACAGCTGATAAATAACTTCAGTGATGTGGCAAGATGCAAGATCAACTCAAAAAAGCAGTAGCCCTCCTATACACAAAGGATAAAGAAACTAAGAAAGAAATCAGAGCAACATCACCTTTCATGACAGCCACAAATAGCATAAAGTATCTTGGGGTAACACTAACCAAGGAAGTAAAAGATCTAATTGACAAGAACTTTAAGTCTTTGAAGAAAGAAATTGAAGAGGATAGTGGAAAATGGAAAGATCTCCCATGTTCTTGGATTGGGAGGATCAACATAGTAAAAATGGCAATCCTACCAAAGGCAATCTGTAGATTTAATGCAATCCCCATCAAAAGCCAAACAAAACCCTTCACAGACCTTGAGAGAACAATAATCACCTTTATATGGAAAAAGAAAAAAAAAACCAGGATAGCCAAAACAATCCTATACACTAAAGGAACTTCTAGAGGCATTACCATCCCTGACAGGATGGATATGGGAGCAGGGAAGGAGATATCATAATTGAGGAAGTCATTTTGGGGTTGGCAAGAGGCTTGGCTCTGGAGGGTTCCCAGGAG
>NW_004949192.1:37036-47675 GCF_000317375.1 Microtus ochrogaster
TTGGTCCACTCACTGAGACAGTGTGCTTGAACTAATGGGAGCTCACCAACTCCAGCTGGACTGGGACTGAATGAGCATGGGATCATACTGGACCCGCTGAATGTGGCTCACAACTGGGGCTGACTAAGGAGCCAATGATAATGGCACTGGGATTTGTCTCTACTGCATGCACAGGCTTTTTGGGATCCTATTCTATTTGGATGTATACCTTCCTAAGCCTGGATGAAGGTGGGAGGGCCTTGAACTTCCCACAGGGCAGGATACCTTGCCCTCTCTTAGGACTAAAGGTGGGAAGGGGGAGGGTGTGTGGGGAACAGGAGGGAAGTGGGAGGAGGGAAGGAAGTGGAAATTTTGATTGGTATTATAAAGTAATAAAAAATTAAAAAATCATGGAAATAAAAGAAAAAAGGCCTTGTGCATAAGCCAGTTTATTTGTATTAGCCACACAAATTTGAGAGTGCTTCAACCCTTTTCCATTTCCTCCTCCTCTGGCATCCATAAATCCACTTTGCTGTGGTAACAAAACCTCAAGTGATGAGCATTGTCTCTTTGCTTCCTGCTACCCTGACTGTCTTGGAAAAATAGGTTTTAGCTTATTTTAAGCCAGATTAGTTTCCTCAGAACTTGTTGGAATTAAGATGTTCATCTTTGCAGTGCTCTGTAGAGATTTGAAGAAGCACTTTAAGAAAATACTGAATCAAGTTTCTTGAGTTCTTTGTATATTTTGGGAGATCAGTCCTTTGTCCACTGTGGGGTTGGTTAAGATCTTTTCCCAATCTACATATGGATCTATTTACATTTTCCTAGGTGTTGGTATCAAGCTATATCAGCACCATTTGTTTTCTTTTTTCCTTTAAATTCAATTAAAATGGGGTACAGAGGTTGGGCGCACCCCTCATGGGCCTGACTTCCTTGCATATCTTCTCCCTCCTTCTGCTCCTCATTGGGACCTTGGGAGCTCAGTCCAGTGCTCCAGTGTTGGTCTTTGTCTCTATCTCCATCCATCACCAGATGAAGGTTCTATGGTGATATGCAAGATATTCGTCAGTATTGCTATAGGATAGGGTCATTTCAGGTTCCCTATCCTCATCTGCCCAAGGAACTAACTGGGGACATCGCCTTGGGCTCCTGGGAGCCACTCTAGGTTCAAGTCTCTTGCCAGCCCTAAGGTGGCTCCCTTAACTAAGAATTGTGCTTCCATGCTCCCCTATCCAGCCTTCCTTTATCCCAATCATCCTGTTTCCCCAAGTTCCCCCCATCCTCCCCTTCTAACTTTTCTCTCCGCATCTCCCCTTACCCCCAACCCACGCCACCCCCAAGATCCCACTTACCTCCCCGGCAATTTTGTCTACTTCCCCTAGGCAAGAGGATAACTATACGTTTTTCCTTGGGTTCACCTTCTTAGGTTCACCAATTGTAGACTCCGTGACCCTTATTTATGGCTAGAAACCAATCTATTAGGAGCTCAACAAGGCCAGCTGGACTATGACTGAAAAAGCATGGGATAAAACTGGACTCTCTGAGCATGGCGAACAATGAGGGATGATGAGAAGCCAAGGACAATGGCACGGGGTTTTGATCCTACTTCATGTAGTGTCTTTGTGGGAGCCTAGCCAGTTTGGATGTTCACCTTCCTAGACATGGACGGAGGCGGGAGGACCTTGGACTTTCCACAGGGCAGGGAACCCTGACTGATCTTTGGACTGGAGAGAGAGGGGGAGAGGAGTTTGGGGGAGGAGGAGAAGGGTGTGAGGAGGGGGAAACCTTTTTTTTCCTTTTCTCAATAAAAGAAAAAAGAAAAAATGGGGTGCAAAGCTAAACAGGGAACTCTCAGTAGACGAATCTCCAATGGCTGAAAGACACTTAAAAATTTTCAACATCCTTATCTATCAGAAAACTGCAAATTGAAACTCTATGAGATTCAATCTTGCATGTGTAAGAATGGTCAAGATCCAAAACACTAATGACAGCATATTTTGGAGAGGATTTGATGTAACTGAAACACTCTTCCATTGCTGGTGGGAGTTCAAATTTGTGTAGCTGCTTTGTAAATAAGTATTGTGATTTCTCAAAAAATTATGAAACAATCACCTCAAAACTCAACAATACCACTATTGGGTATATACCCAAAGGATGCTAAACATACCACAAGGACATGTGCTCAATTATGTTCATAGCAGCACTATTTGTAATATCCAGAACCTGAAAACAAACTAGATGCCCCTCAACTGCAGAATGGATAAAGAAAATATGGTACATTTACACAGTGGAGTACTACGTAGCATTAAGAAATAATAACATCTTGAAATTTGCAGGCAATTATATGAATCAAGAAAAAAACATATTGAGCGATGTAACCCAGACTCAGAAAGACAAATATAGTATGTACTAATTCATAAATGGCTTCTCTATATAAATCAAAGAAAAACAAACCTACAGTCCTAAATCCCAGATAACCTATACAACAAAAAGGACCCTAAGAAAGATATACATGGATCTATACAGGAAGGAGAAAATTACAAGGTCTCCTGAGTAAATTGGGAGTGTGGGGGTCATGGGAGAGGTTATAAGGGGATGGGGATAAAAAGAGGGGAGCAGAGAAAAATGTATAGCTCAATAAAAAAATACTATATCATCTCCCATGATAAGGAATAAGCTAGCACTGTCACTTTTTGAAAGTCAGGCTCAGAGATATTCTTATGGTGTAATGTAGAGATGTGAAGGTAAAGGAATTTCAGTTGCATGAGATTGTTTTCAGCATTTGGCAGACATTCAGAGGAAAATCTCAAATAGCACCATGGAGATGGTGACTGTATTTATAAATGGCTAGTGTGACAGTGTTAGGACCTGAGCCGGAATCTCCAGATAGCATGTGACAACAGGGTACAGCTGGCCACTTCCACATTCATCTCTTCAGGTGAGATTGGTTGGGGAGACAGGAGAAGACCTGTTTTCTTTCTCTGTGTCTCACATCTAGTACAGCTAATTTTAATTTTTTTGTCATTTGTATTATCTGGCTTTATAGCCTGAATAGGCCTGACTTGAGGTCTTGCTTCTTCAGCAAGCAAATGCTGAAATTTCAAGTTTGCATCACCAGGGCTGAATTTTCAGAAGTTTCTAAAGTATTGGTTCATTCTGTCTTGTTTGGCACAAATCAAAATCGCTTCTTGAACGAGGAGCATCAAAATCTCTTCTTCGATGAGCAGGCATGGCATGTCTTCTTCAAGCTCTGCCCACAGATGAATGATAGCCATATGAATGAACTTCACTGTCTGCTTGAATGGATAGAACAACATATTTCTGGGTGAGTTGATCGTATAGAAATTTTTATGTGGGTTCACGTACTCAGTGGGAAAAGTCCACTCTTAACTCAGGTTTGTAACATGAAGCCATCTGGGAACTAAAGAGGACAGACAGAGAGAAAAGAGGGAAACTTCCATGGTGTCTCTTCTGGAACAGACGCACCTTCTTAATCCATGATTCAGACATCCAGTTCTGCTAGACTCTGTACTCTCAGGTATGGACTATTGTTTCCCTGTATACTCACGGCTCTTGAGCATGAGTCTCCCTAAAGTTGCTTTCATGGTCTCTGCCAGACATAGACTGAACCATACTTCTAGTATCCAGAACTTCCACCTTGAAGAATTCCTGTTGTGGGCATTCTCAGTCATGTAGACCATTTTACCTAAGAACCGTGGGGCCATAATCTCATTAGGGCAAAGATGAAATTTGTTCGTGCACACATAACCTTGCCTGCGGTAAATTCAGAATTTAAACAGTATCTGAATGCTCTAAGCTCATCGTGCGATGAGGAAATTCAGCAATTATGAAGGTAAAAAATGTCCTGGACTTAGTTAAATTTTAGGGCTTGCATTTGGCTAATAACTTCTTTGTTTTCACTGAAACGCAAGACAATTAGGCAAATCATTCCTCAGACAAAAAGAAAAGGCTTTCTGGATATACTGGCTTACCACTGAGAGAATGTAGGCAGTAATGACTCATGGTTTTTAGCCTGTTTGAATCCATAGTGAGACCTTGTCTCAAACACAAACATTCTAGAGAAGAGGGGAGACACATCCTGAGATCCTCTTGCCTCTCTATCAACAAGTTCAAAGAACTATTCCACTGCTGTTCTTAGAACGGTGACCATGGAGATTTTTCTCCTCCCTACTGCTCCTGACATTTTCGTGTTAGCAAAGAAAGTGACATTAGTAGCCTCTGAGAGGTGGAGTGTGCTAGCATTTTTTAATAGACACTTACTCATGCTTTTCCTGAGGGAGGATTTCTATATAAGGCAGGCTAACCACTGATATTTGGCAATTCTCCTGCCTCAGCTTCACTGAGTGGGAGTGGTATCAATAATCTGTTTAGGTCAGAGCTGGAGAATTAGGGGGGTTTACATTTTGTAGTAGCTAGGAGCTGAAAACTTCAGTGTGGTTACCAAAAACCAAAAGACACTGTGGATAGAGGGAGGAAAGTTTAGATGGCAATGAAGGACTCATTATGGCTTACAACCCAGGGTCAGTGTGCTGGTCTCTCTCTTCATGTCTCCTTCAATGGTTACAGAGACATCGAGGGAACAGAAAAGTAAAATTCTCCACAGACTGGCTGGACTCATCTGAGGTGACAGAGGTCCTCAGTTGACTGGGGAAAGCGACATACCTGTCACCAATTAGTGAGGGCCTGGTCCCCATTTTTCCTGAGGAAACTTTATATATTTGCCTCAATCTGTAACATGGATTTCTAAGAAGCTGAAACACACTGTAACAGAGGCCACGACATGGGGTGTTCTTTTTGCATTCCAGGGCCCCCAGCCTTCTCATTCAGAGATTTCTGAGAGCTTGGACATAATTGGACAGGTATTGGGGTCCCACACATTGTGATAGGAATGCAAGACAAGGAAGAACACATGGATCCCACAGATGTCATGAAGTGACAAACAAGCCTGGTTTTCTGGTAGACAAAGGGCGGTTTCTCAGGGAAAAGAGTACATGGTACAGGAATTGCTTGTATGCATTGCAAAAAGCCTGTTTAAATGTTTGTGTATATATACATGTAGGTTTTTATATTTGTGTGATAAGTGAGTATATATCTTTATGAGTGTGAGCAGATACTTGTGTGAGCATTTATACATGTTCGCTTAGGTGTGTGAGCCTGTGTGTTCACTTTCAGGTGTGCTTTAATATGTGTATGGATATATGTATATGGGCATAGAAATTTGTGTGTGTGTGTGTGTGTGTGAGTGTGTGAGTGTGTGTGCGTGCGTGCGTGCATGCGTGCATGCGGATGCGCATGATTACTGTACTCTTCCAGGAGGGTGAAGAGAACCTCCAAGACGTTCCTAAGCAGGCTGTGGGAAGAACCATGTAGCCAGGTTATGGACAGACAAGGACAAATCTGGAAGCTGAAGGCACTGCACAGGAGAGAAAATGAGTAGACAGCTTCACAGATAGCTCCAGAGACAGGAGACTAAACTGTGGGGCTGGATAGAAAAAGCAGCTGCTCCAATGTCTTTCCTTCCAATCAGCAGGGATGCTGAGAACACCCCAGACATTCATCATGTCCACAGTTCAAAGAAGCACAATAGCCTTAAATCAACTTATTTTACCATAATGCTGGGCTCTGAGTACTGTTTCCGTGAAACTGGACAGGCAGCTGGGTACAGGGATTAAACATCTAGTTGGTTACTGTGGTGTCTTGTCCTCCACTCGTTAACTGACATCTCTGTTTCTCAAGCCTTAATTTTACACTTATATCCCGTATTGTCAGAAAAGGAATATTAACAGTGATAACACAAACTGACAGGACAGTAGTGCATGGCTATAATCCTAGTCCTAATGGAGCAGAATTGAGAACAGTCCCCTTAGTTTCAGGCCAGCCCTAGCCAGGGGTACATAGTAAGACTTTGTTTTGAAAAGAAAATAAAGCAAATAATGACTGCTTGGAAAATGTACTGTAAGTATTAAGTTTATTTCCTGTGTAAACATGAAATTATTTGAACACTACTAGAAAGGGCAGGCCTCCCATGAATGTCAACCAACCATGTTATACCAGGTTGCAGGTCTGTTAGTCCCACAAATAGATCAAGCTGTAATACATATGCAGAAAGCCGAGGTCAGCCCATTCAGGGTCTCTGCTTGTCTGTTCAGTCTCTGTGAGCCCCTATAAGCCCAAGTTAGTGTATTCTATGTATTTTTGTGATTCACTTGAATGCTTTGGCCCTTCAATCCCTGCCTCCCTTCTATAAGATTTCCCAATCTGTGCCTAGTGTTTGGTTGTGGGTCTCTGCATCTGTTTCAATCAGATGTTGGATAAACCCTCACTGATGACAATTAGTCTAGGCAACAATCTCTGAGTACAGCAGAATATCACTAGGAATCATTACATTGACATTTTTCTTTTTTTCCAGTCATACTTTGCTCTTCTAGGACTCAGATATTTCCAGCCTCCAGGTCCTGGCCCCCAGGCAGTGTCAGGGATGAGCTCTCTCTCCTATTATGGTCTCACACTGTAGCAGTCATTGTTCTGTTACTTTCACAATTTCTGTGCCACCCTTACACAAGCACATTTGGTGTCCGGACTAATTGTAGGCTGAAGTTTTTGTGACTGGGTTGGTGTCCCAGTTCCCTCCAATGGATGCCTCTCCTGGCTAGTACAGAATCCATATGCAACGTTGTCATGAATCTTAGCTAGAGAGGCCCTGGTAGATTTCTGAGGTTTCCCTTTTCGCTAGGTTTCTATCTCATTCCAGACATGCCCCATGATTCCAGGTGTCTCTCCCAGAACTCATTCCCTTCAGCCTACCCCAATCTGATCCCTGCTCCTTCAGTCCCTACCACACCATCCTGACTTCCAAGAACACAAATAGTATTAGTGCCAATGAGCAAAGGAATAGCATTTGCTTGGAATGTGGAACCTTAAATTTGAACTGCATCTAATTTTATAAAACATAATTTCTTTATATATTTTCTATATTTCTTCCTTTAATTAATGCTTTAGGCATTTATAAAATTCAGAGACTGAAGTTCAGCTGTGAGTTGCCTTGTTTGGAAAGAGAGAGCTTGCACTATTACATGTAACCACTAGAGGGAAAACGTATGCTCGATGGATTAGCAAAGGAAATTAAAGCTTCAAACAGTCTGATGCGTTAGTTCCAGCATTTCAAAACACTGCTCCCAACAATACAGTCTGGGAATCACAGGAAACGAACCAAATATAATATAAAAAATGAATTCCATGTGGGAAACCAATGACTATTTCCAAATTACTGAAAGGAATAAGAATGACACAAATAAGAAATATGATTTGATTAGCAATGAAATTTTTATTCATCCAAATGTCTGCCCAAAAAGAGCTGCTTAAAGAGAATGGAGTATATGCATGTGTACTTCAAAAGCATGGGACAATTAAGATTAGTTATTCTGATATATTTTTGAGATAGAATCTCACTCCTAACATATGCTGTTCTGAGACTCAAGGTTAAACTCATACTCCAACCTATTATGATCTTCCTACAACATTCTTCTAAAGAGTAAATAAAGATTACAGCCATAATCCACCATGCCTGTCTTGCAATAATTTCTGACTCAGTCACTTAATTCAGGCAGTCAAAAGACAAATAGGAATAATTATAGCAATAAATATATGAGGAAAAGCAAAATAAATGAGAACGAAAATTAATACCAACAACCAAAAATCAAAAAAAAGGGGAAAGATATAGATGTCTCATCTAAGACTGAACACTGTAGTCTCTCATTATCTGATTTTTGACCAGTAGTGGAAGTATGTGTCATTCACCACTTAATGAACAAAGTAGCTTCTCAGTTAAGGTTTGAGAAATGAAATAATAAATGCCTGGAATGAAAAGTCATTAAATGTTTGCTTTAAAACAATGTCTGTTTAGCAGAATATTAGTCATCTCTAAAGGTAAAGGTCTTAAATGCTAGAATTAGGCAGGGTAAGAAAGAAGGCCCCTTGGAGTTCAAGGACAGCCAGGTGTACTTCATGAGTTTCAGGTAAGTCAAAGTTACATAAACAAACAGTCATATTCAAGAAAACCAAGAAAAAAATAAAAATGAAAAGAAGACATTTACTTCATTTTTTTCAAACATATTTTCAGAGTGTATTCCAGGCTCTCCTGGAACTTGCTATGTATTCCAGATGAATCAAAATAGGGGAGATTATTTTGACTCAGCCTCCAGAATGTGGGGGTTACCTGCATGAGCTATCAAACTTCAGTAAGAATCATATTTGCTACGTCAAATTACAGAAGACTATAGTGAAACACTGTACGATGGACATGCTATGAGGCAGATGAACCTCATTGCACCAAATGGAAAGCTGAGATAGAGAGTTCTAATCCTCTGTTTTATTTCTCCTGTTTGACCTTTCATTCTAACTAAGACTGAAGTCTAGGGGGCATCACACACATATTCAGTCTGGATCTTCCATCACTATTAAGTTTCTCTGGAATTCCCTCAAAGACATGCCTACAAGATTAACTCCTAAACAACTCTAAACAAAGATAACAATTAAAATTGTCTGTCATATGACCACAGCTAAGACTCCTAGAAATAGTGGAGTGGGTACCTGAAATGGGCTTTTTGTCTAATCAGATTGGTGACTACCCTAATTGTCATCATAGAACCTATATCCAGTAAATGATGGAAGCATGTGCAGTGATCCACAGCCAATCACTGGGCTGAGCTTCTGGAGATCAGTTGAATAGAGCGAGGAGGGATCATATAAGCTATGTGGGGATCAAGATCATGATTGGAAAAACGACAGGGACAGCTGGCCCGAGCTAGTGGGAGCTCACAGAGTCTGTACTATTGTTGAGGAACCTGCATGGGATGAAAATAGGCCCTCTGAATCTGGATGACAGTTATGTGGCTTGATCTGTTTGTGGGGCCCCTGGCAGAGGTTCCAGACCTTATTCTGTGTATATGAACTGGCTGTTTTGAACCTATTTTCTATTGTGGAATACCTTGCTCAGTCTTCATACAGTAGGAAGAGGTTTGGTTCAGCTTAAACTTGGTATGCCAGACTTTGTCGATTCCCCAAGAAAGGCCTTACTCCCTCTGAGGAGTGGATGGGGCATGGGATGGGTGGTAGGTGGGGAAAAGGTGAAGAATGGGAGAAGGGAAAGTGCAGTTAGTAAGTGAAATGAAAAAAAATACTTAAATAAAAAATATTATCCATCCCAGACATTAAGTCAAATTCTATAACTTGGCTATGGCGAATATGACAACATAAAATGACTATGCTGGTATTTTACTGCAACATTCATTTGAATTCCTTCACATTGATTCTCATAGTTGATCTGATTAAATAACATGACAATTAAACTTGTCTTTTGGGGAACAACAAATTTATATTGCATATCTGGATATGAACATATATGGGCATGGAAATATGTCTGTGTGTGTGTGTGTATGTGTGTGTGTGTGTGTGTGTGTGCGCACTCATGCACGCGCACAGGGATGTGCATGGTTACCCTACTCTTGGTGAAAAGAACCTCTGAGATGTTCCTAAGCAGCCTGTGGGAAAAACCATGTACCCAGGTTACAGACAGACAAGGACAAAGATGGAAGTTGAAGGCACTGCGCAGGAGAGGGAATGAGTAGACAGGTTGACAGACAGCTCCAGACACTGGAGACTAAACTGTAGGGCTGGATAGAAAAAGCAGCTGCTCCAATGTCCTTCCTTCCAATCAGCAGGGATGCTGAGACCACTCCTCAGGCATTCAACATGTCCACAGTTCAAAGCAGCACAAAAGCCTTAAACCAAATTCATCTACAATAATGCTGGGCTCTGAGTTCTGTTCCAATGGTACTGGACAGACAGCTAAAAACAGGGATTAAATATCTAGTTGATGGCAAATCAAATCAAGAACACATCAGAACCATTATCCACCATGATCAATTTGGCTTCATTCCACAGATATAGGGATGGTTCAACATACAAAAATCTGTCAACATAATCTATCATATAAACAAGCTGAAAAATAAACCCACATGATCATTTCATTAGATGCCAAAAAAGATTTTGAAAAAAAATACAACATCCCTTCATGATAAAGGTTTTGGAGAGAGCATGAATATAAGGAACATATCTAAACATAATTAAGGGAATATACTTCAAGCCATCAGCCAACATCAAACTAAATGGAGAGATACTCCCACTGATTCCACTGAAATCAGGAACAGGACAAGGTTTTCCACTCTCTCCATATCTATTCATTATAGTTCTTGAGGTCCTAGCTAGAGCAATAAGACACCAAAGGGAGATCAAAGGGATACAAATTGGAGAGGAAGAAGTCAAACTCTCACTGTTTGCTGATGATATGATAGTTTACATAAGTGATCCCAGAAATTCTACCAAGGAACTTCTACAACTCATAAACACTTTCAGCAATGTAGCAAGATACAAGATTAACTCAAAAAAATCAGTAGCCCTCCTGTAGACAGATAATAAAAGGGCTGGGGAAGAAATCAGAAAATCAATACCCTTCACAATAGCCACAAATAGCATAAAATATCCCAGAGTAACTCTAGCCAAACGAGTGGAAGACTTGTATGGCAAGAACTTTATATCTTTGAAGAAAGAAATTGAAGAAGACACCAGAAAGTGGAAAGAT
>NW_004949192.1:48031-49726 GCF_000317375.1 Microtus ochrogaster
AGGAAGACCAATGGAACCAAATAGAAGACCTGGATATCAATCCACACATCTTCAAACACCTGATTTTTGACAAAGAACAAATAATCCAATAAAAAATGGAGTACAGACCTAAACAGAGAACTCTCAACAGAGGAATCTAAAATGGCTGAAAAACACTTAAAAATGTTCAAAATCCTTAGTCATCACAGAAATGCAAATCAAAACAACTCTGAGATTCCATGTTATACCTGTAAGAATGTCCAAGATCAAAAACACTGATGACAAATTATTCATGAGAGGTTGTGAGGAAAAGGGAACACTCCTGCATTGCTGGTGGAAATGCAATCTGGTAAAGCCCCTTTGGATGTCAGTGTGGCAATTTCTCAGAAAATTAGCAAACAACCTTCCTCAAGTCCCAGTAATACCACTTTTGGGTATATATCCAAACGATCTTCAATCGTGCCACAAGGACATGTGCTCAACTATGTTCATAGCAGCTTTGTTTGTCATAACCAGAATCCAGAAACAACCTAAATGCTCCTCAACTAAAGAATGGATAAAGAAAATGTCGTACATTTACACAATGGAGTACTACACAGCAGAAAAAAAATGGCATCTTGAATTCTTCAGGAAAATAGATGGAGCTAGAAAACATCATTTTGAGTGAGGTAACCCAGTCACAGAAAGATAATTGTTACATGTACTCACTCATAGGTGGTTTTTAAACATAAAGCAAAGAAAGCCAGCCTACAATCCACTATCCCAGAGAACTTAGACAACAATGAGGACACTATGAATGACTTACATAGATCTAATCTACAATCTACAAAGAAAGTATAAAGTAAAAGAAACACAATATCTCCTGAGTAAATTGGGAGCATGGGGAACATGGGGGAGGATTGAAGGGGGAAGGGGAGAAGAAGGGAGGGGAGCAGAGAAAAATATAGAGCTCAATAAATATCAAAAGAAGAAAAAAATGTCAAACACTGCCAGAAAAAAAAATATCTAGTTGAGCATTATGGTTTCATGTCTCCACTAGTTAACTGACATCTTTGTGTCACAAGTCTTGATTTTACACTTATATACTGTATTGTCAGAAAAGGAGTATTAACAATGATAACAGAAACTGACAGGACAGTAGTACATGGCTATAATCCTAGTCCTAACAGAGTGGAATTTGGAACATTCCCCCTTAGTTTCAGGGGTACATAGTAAGAACTTGTTTCAAAAAGAAAATAATGACTGCTTGACAAATGTAAGTGTTAAATTTATTTCCTGTGTAAAAATGAAATGATTTGAACAATACTGGAATGGGCAGGTCTCCCATGGATGTCCACCAAACATGTTATACCAAATTGCAAGTCTCTCCCAGAACTCATTCCATCCAACGTCCCCCAGCATGATCCCTCATGTTTTAGGACCTACCACACTATCCTGACTTCCAAGAACACAAATAGTCTTGGGACCAATGAGTAAAGGGATAACATTTACTTGGAATGTGGGTCCTTAAATTTGGACTGCATATCATTTTATAAAACAAAAATTTCTTTATATATTTCCCATATTTCTTCCATTAATCAAAATTTCTGGCAGTTTTGAAATTCAAAGACTTCAGCTGCGAGTTTTCTGATATGGAAAGAGAGAGCTTGCACTGACACATGTGACCACTAGACGGCGCGCGTTGTCTTGATGGATTTCAAAGGAAATAAAATCTTC
>NW_004949192.1:51756-57419 GCF_000317375.1 Microtus ochrogaster
AAAAATGGGTTAATCAAGATGTGAGAGTTAGCCAGTGAGTGCCTAGAGTTAATGGGACAATCAGCTTATAATTTATGGAGACCTATGTGTGATTTTCTTTGGGGTTAAACAGTTGTGGGCCACTGGGCTGGACAAAAAAAACAAAAAGCACTCCGTTCATGTTACAGATAGTAGTGTGGGAGAATTGTTTGTATTCTGTCAATCATGTTTTCATAGGAAAATTTATTGAAAGAAGTATATGAAGGAAATAAAAATAAATGGGAACTAAAATTAATACCAACAATCAAAACAAAGGTTGTGATATATCTCATCTAGGACTGAATACATTATAGACTCTCATTATATGAATCTTGACTGATAGTGTGTGAATGGGTCAATCAACATTTATTTCACAAAATAGCTTCTAAGTCAAGGTTTGAGAGAGGAACTACTCAATGGCTGGAATGATAAATTATGAAATCTTTGTTTTTAAGCAATGTCTGCTTTGCAGAATATTAGTCTGCTATTAAGGTGAAGATCTTATATGCTAGCACTTGTCAGGGAGAGACAAGAAGGGCCCTTGAAGTTCAAGGACAGTTGGGCTTTCATAGTGAGTTCCAGATAAGTCAAAGTTATATAAAAGGATAGTCACAAGCAAGCAAATATAGAAAAAAAGAAAACAATAAGGCAAAGAAGACATTTACTTCATTTTTCAAACAGATTTACACAGGATCTCCTGGAACTTGCTATGCATCTAAACATAGCATCAAAATAGTGCAGATCATTTTGCTTCAGACTCCAGGATCTTGGGATTGCCTGTATGAGCAACCAAACTTTAGTAGGAAACATATTTGTTAGCTCACATGCCAGAAGAATATAAAGAAAAATTGGGATGACAGAAACAATCCTGGGGTAGATTTGCCTCATGGCACCAACTGGGAGCCTGGGGAAGGGAGTGCAAATCCTCTGCTATATTTCTCCTTTGAGTTCTTTTAATTCTAACTAAGACTGAAGCCTAAGGGGTAGTGGGTCACATATTCATTTTGGATCTCCCATCATTATTAATTAATTATGAATTCTCTGGCTTTATTTACCTTCAAAGACATGTCTACAAGTTTAACTCCTATAAAACTCTAACTGAAGATAGCAAGTAAGATTATGCATTATATGACCCCAGCTAAGACTACTAGCAATAGTGAAGAAAGTACCTGAACTGGCCTTCTTGTCTAATCAGATTAGTGACTACCCTGATTGTAATCATAGAACCTACATCCAGTAACTGATGGAAGTAGGCAGAGGGATCCACAGCCAATCACTGGTCTGAGTTCTTGGAGATCAGTTGAAGAGAGGGAGGTGAGATCTTTTCATCTGAAGGGGATCAAGATCATGATTGGGAAAGCACAGGGACAGTTGCCCAGAGCTGGAGGGAGCTCACAGACTCTGGACTGTCAGGTGGAGAACCTGCATGAGACAGAAATAGGTCTTCTGAATGTTTGTGACATTGATGTGGCTTGATCTAATTGTGTGGCCCATGGCAGGGGTTCCAGGCCTTATTGGAAGTACATGAACTATTGTTTTTTAACCCGGTCCCTATGTGGGGGATAACTTGCTCAACTTGATACAATGGGGAGGGACTTAGTTCAGCCCCAGCTTGGTATTCCAGACTTTGTTGAACCCCCAAGGGATAACTTATGTGTCTGAGGAGTGGATGGGTTGTGGGATAGGTGGGAAATCGGGGGAGGGGAAGGAAAAGCAGAGAGAGGGACAATTGGGGTTTATATGAAAAAAGGAAATAAAATACGTTTATTCATCTCAGACATCTAGGCTAATTCCATAACTAGGCAATGGTGAACAGGACCACCATGAGTGTGCTGATATCTTAGTCCTACACTAACGTGAATTCCTTCAGGCTGATTCTCAGGGTTAGCCTGCCTGGGTCACCTGGCAACTAACCTTCCAGTTTGTGGTAACAACAAATGGATAGTTCATATCTCGATGAGATCATGTTGAACGCAACAAGTAATATTGAATTATCAGTGTTTTTGTAGAAACGTCACATTGTTTAGCAAACAATAAACTGTTGCTTTTCTTCCTTGGAAGTGTTCCTGCCCATAGTAGAATTTTAAACATTTCAGGTTTTGTTATAAGCTTTCAGTTACATTAAGCTCTAATACCTGTTTATCTCTCTAGGTGGGAAAATGGAAATGTGCAGAAGAATTTTTATGGGATATTTAGGCAGGAGTTGTTTTCTGAGGTTTTCCTAACCGGTCATCTTTTTCCTTTCTTTTGCTTCTCATCTAAATTTGCAACCAATCTTGTATTTTAATCTTTTCTTTAGTTTCATAATGTTGGAATCCATTGCTCTTTGGGGAATTGAAAAAAAATAAATACATTTATACAA
This sequence comes from Microtus ochrogaster, assembly GCF_000317375.1. Classification (NCBI taxonomy): domain Eukaryota; kingdom Metazoa; phylum Chordata; class Mammalia; order Rodentia; family Cricetidae; genus Microtus; species Microtus ochrogaster. The sequence goes on from NW_004949192.1 coordinate 54,137, forward strand.
AAGAATTATGTTTTCAATAAAAGAACAGTATCAGCAGTATCAGTTATCAGATCCGTCTCATGAATGGGTTTTAAACTCAAACAGAAAGCAACTTTTCATGACATAATCCTTGCACTACTACTGCACTACAGAATATTGAAAACAGGCCAATATTTTGGTCAAAAGCTTTGAAGTAGAAGTTGATGATAACCCTACTCTTTCAGTAGGGTGAAGAGAACCTCTGAGATGTTCCTAGGCATGCTGTGGGAAGAACCATGTTGCCAGGTTAAGGAAAGACAAGGACGAAGTTGGAAGTTGAAGGTACTGCTCAGGAGAGGGAATGAGTAGACAGGTTGACAGACAGCTCCAGACACTGGAGACTAAACTGGGGGGCTGGATAGAAAAAGCAGCTGCTCCAGTGTCCTTCCTTCCAATCAGCAGGGATTCTGGAACAGCCCAGACATTCAACAATTCCACAATTCAAAGCAGCACAGTAGCCTTAAAGCAAATTCTTTTACAATAATTCTGGGCTCTGAGTACTGTTTTCAATGATACTGGACAGGCAGCTGAGGACATGGATTAAATGTCTAGTTGAACATTATGGTTTTATGTCCTCCACTAGTTACCTGACATTTTTCTGTCACAAGTCTTTATTTTACACTTAAACCCTGTATTGCCAGAAAAGAAATCTTAACAATGATAACAGAAACTGAGCCAGGACAGTCATACATGGCTATAATCCTAGCACTAAAGGAGTGGAATTGGGAACATCCCCCCCTTAGTTTTAGGCTGATGGGCATGGTTGATCGGAAGTTGTAATTAACCAGGCCAACGTAAAATAGTATTCAGCTTTAATAAACAGAAGAAAGAAAATTTACAAAACCAGGGTTCCAGCGATCCAGGAGCACAGGGGGCAAAAGAGGAAGAAACAAGTGCATCTCGGTATTTTATATGTTTTTCTGTGGCCCCATGGGGACACACGCTAAACAGGAGGTGATTGGCTAAAGACCCCCATCATAAGGCCAGTCCTAGCCAGGGGTACATAGTAAGACTTTGTTTCAAAAAGAAAATAAAGCAAATAATGACTGCTTGACAAATAAATGTATTGTGTGTGTTAAATTTATTTCCTGTGTAAACCTGAAATTATTTGAAGAATATTGGAAAGGGCAGAACTCCCATGGAGGTCAACCAACCATGTTATAACAAGTTGCAGGTCTGTTAGGAGTCCACAAACAGACCAAACTGTTAAATATATGCAGAAAGCTTAGGCCAGCCCATGCAGGCTCTCTGGTTGTTTGTCCAGTCTCTGTGAGTCTCTATGAACCCAGGTGAGTGGATTCTATTGAGTTCTGTCATTCACTTGAACACTTTGGCTCCTACAATCCCTCCCTCATCTCTTCTTTAGGATTCACCAACCACTGACTAATGTTTGTTTGAGGATCTCTGCATCTATTTCTATCAGATGCTAGATGAACTCTCTCTGATGACGTTGTACTGGGATACAATTTTATGAGTATAGCAGAATAACATTAGGAATCATTTCATTGACTTTTTCTGTTTTCTCTGTCATGCTTTGCTCTCTCTAGGTCCCTGGACTTTCCAGCCTCCATTCCTAGCCCTCCAGGCAGGGTCAGGGTTAAGCTTCCTCTCATGCACGGGTCTCACACTGTACCAGTCTATGCTTGGTCATTTTTACAATTTCTGTGCCACCTTTTCCCCAACACATTTGTTGGCCTTAATAATTGTAGGTGCAAATTTTTGTGACTGTGTTGGCATGCCAATTACTCCAATGGAGGCCTCTCCTGGTTACAATAGATGGCTAGTTCTGGATCAAAATTCCCATTGCCAAGAGTCTTAGGTAGAGTTGCCCTGGTAGACTTCTGGGGTTTTCCTTTCATTTCTGTCTCATTCCAGACATGCCCCATGATCCCAGGTGTGTCTGTCATAGACCTCCCTCCTTCCAACCTTCCCAGCATGATCCCTCCTGTTTCCCTTTACACCACCCCCATACTTACCTCGAAAAACACAATAGTTAGTAGGGCCAAGGAACAAAGAGATCACATTACTTGAAATGTGGGTCCTTAATTATGAAATGCATATCATTTTATAAAACAGAAATTTCTTTATATAATTCCCATGTTTCTTTCTTCAATCAAATTTTTGGGTTGTTATTAAAAAATAAGAGACTGGAGTTCCAAGGTGGTGTCATCGGTGTGCGGGTCTCGGGAGTCAGGGCTGTTGGGACGGGCCCTCCCATGGGTGGGGTGGCCCATGTCTAGTGGCGCCCACGGCAAGGAAGGTTCAGCTCGCATGTGGTAGGTGCTCACCTACTTTTGGCGCTGCCCTGGGTGGGAGTGAGCATGCTCACATCTTCCTGAAGTCGCTGCACGGAGGGCAGTAGAGACCCGAGTTTGTTGCCTACACCCAGCTCCGCATCAGGACCAAGCCCTTCCCCTGGGGAGATGGTAACCATACCCTCTTCCTCAACCCTCATGTGAACCCACTTCCGACTGGCTATGAAGATGAGTAAAGAGAACCTGGACCTTCCCCCAGGCAACAAGGGACCACAGCACCGGTTTGGACCATTACTTTGGGGATCATGAAAGTGCATGGGGCACTAAGCTCATCTTTGCTTGTATCCAATAGTGACCATTATTCTAATTTTCCATTCCTTTGCTTATAAGAAAAGATGTCCTAAATAAATTTTTGCGTTGTTCAGAAAATAAATAAATAAGAGACTGCTAAGCAGCTGTGAGTTTTCTGGGCTGGAATGTGAGAGCTTGCACTGACACGTGTGTCCACTAGATGGCAAACGTGTGCTTGATAGAGTAGAAAAGGAAATGCAAACATTCTAAAGCCATTTGAAAACACTACTCCGAAAAATCCGGTCTGGGAATTACAGGAAACTAACCAAATATAAAATAAAAACGAGTATAAAAGGGATGGGGGAACTTGGGGAAAAAGGATGATTGGGATAAAGGAAGGTTGGATAGGGGAGCACGGAAGCACAATTCTTAGTTAAGGGAGCCACATTAGGGTTGGCAAGAGACTTGAACCTAGAGTGGCTCCCAGGAGCCCAAGGCGAGGTCCCCAGTTAGTTCCTGGGGCAGCTGAGAATAGGGAACCTGAAATGGCCCTATCCTATAGCAATACTGACGAATACCTTGCACATCACCATAGAACCTTCATCTGGGGATGGATAGAGATAAAGACAGAGACCCACACTGGAGCACTGGACTGAGCTCCCAAGGTCCCAATGAGGAGCAGAAGGAGGGAGAACATGAGCAAAGAAGTCGGGACCACG
>NW_004949192.1:58229-63242 GCF_000317375.1 Microtus ochrogaster
TCCTTGGACTTCCCACAGGGCAGGGAACCCTGATTGCTCTTCGGACTGATGAGGAAGGGGGACTTGATTGGGGGTGGGGGAGGGAAATGGGAGGCGGTGGCGGGGAGGAGGCAGAAATCTTTAATAAATAAATAAATAAAAAGGAAAGAAATAAAATAAAAACAAATTCCATGTGGGAGACTAATAACGGTTTCCAAATTATTGAAAGCTATAAGAATACCACAAGTGAGAAATATGAGTTTGATTAACAATGAAATTTTTATTCATCAAATGTCTGCCCAAAAGAAGCTGCTTACAGAGAATGGCTTACAGGAGAATATGCATGTTACTTCAAATGCATGGTGTTTTTAAGATTAGTAATTCTGATACATTTTTGAGATAGGATCTTACTCCTAACATATACTGTTGTGAGACTCAAGGTTAAACTCATACTCCAACCCATTATGACCTTCCTACAACATTCTTCTGAAGAGTAAATAAGGATTACAGTCATAATCCACTATGCCTGACTTGTAATAATTTCTGACTCAGTCACATAATTCAGGCAATCAAAAGACAAATAAGAAACATTATAGCAAGAAATATATTAAGGAAATCAAAATAAATGAGACCTAAAATTAATACCAACAACCAAAATTCAAAATAATGTTATGATATAGATGTCTCATCTAGGACTGAACACTGTAGTCCCTCATTATCTGAATCTTGACCAGTAGTGGGAATATATGTCAGTCACTGCCTAATGAACAAAATAGCTTCTCATTTAAGGTTTGAGAAATGAAATAATCAATGCCTGGAATGATAAGTCATTAAATGTTTGTTTTAAAACAATGTCTGTTTAGCAGAATATTAGTCAGCTCTAAAGGTAATGATCTTAATTGCTAGCATTAGGCAGGGGAGGAAGAAGGACCCTTGGAGTTCAAGGACAGCCAGGTGTACTTAGTGAGCTCCATATAAGCCAGTTATATAAAAGAACAGTCACATTCAAGCAAACCAAGAAAACATAACAAGAATGAAAAGCAGACATTTACTCCATGTATTCCAGATGTATCCAAATAGGGGAGATTATTTTGACTGAGCCTCCAGAATGTGGGGGTTACCTGCATGAGCTATCAAACTTTAGTAAGAATCATTTTTCTTAGCTCACACTTCAGAAGAATATAGTGACACAGAACTCATTCCCTCCAGCCTCCTGTTTTAGGACCTACCACACCATCCTGCCTTCCAAAAAACACAAGTAGTATTAGTACAAATGAGCAAAGGAATAGCATTTACTTGGAACGTGGGTCCTTAAATTTGGATTGCATCTCATATTATAAAACAGACATTTCTTTATATAATTCCCATTTCTCTTCCTTGACTCGAATTTCTGGTAGTTATAACACTCAGAGACGCCAAATCAGTTGGGAGTTTTCCGGTCTGGAAAGTGAGAGCTTGCACTGACACAAGTGACCACTAGAGGGCAGACTTCTGCTTGATGGATTTCAAAGGGAATAAAAGCTTCAGAAAGACTGATGCATTAGTTACTAGCATTTCAAAACACTGTTTTCAACAAACCAGTCTGGGAATAATAGGATACAAACTAAATATAAAACAAAAAAATGAATTCCAGGTGGGAAACCGATGACAATTTTCCATATTACTGAAAGGAATAAGAATACCACAAATAAGAAATATGATTTGATTAACAATGAAATTTTTAGTCATCCCAATTTCTTCCAGAAAGGAGTTGCTTAAAGGGAATGGCTGACAGGAGAATATTCCACGTGTACTTCAAATGCATGGTACATTTGAGATTGGAAATCCTAATACATTTTTGAGATAGGATCTAATTCATAATCTATGGTGATCTGACACTCACTGTTAAACTCAGATTCCAACCCATCATGATCCTCCTACCACATTGTTTTAAATAGTGAATAAGGATTACAGCCCCAAACCACCGTGACTAATTTGTAATAAATTCTGTTGTAGCCACTTAATGCAGGTAATCAATAAACAAAAAATTTATTGAAAGAATTATCTGAGGGAAATCCAAATAAATGTAAACTAAATTTAATACCAACAACCAACAATTAAAACAAAGGGTGTGATTAAGAGGTCTCATCTAGGACTTTACCTACTGTAGACTCGCATTATCAGAATCTTGACTGGTAGTGCATCAATGGGCCAGTTACCATTTAGATCAAAATAGCTTCTCAATTAAGTTTTGAGAGATGAACTACTCCATGGCTGAAATGGTAAGTCATGAAAGGTTTGTTTTAAAAAAATGTCTGCTTAGCAGAATATTAGTCTGCTATTAAGGTAAAGATTTTATGTGATAACACTTGTTAGGGAGAGGCAAGAAGGGCCCTTGAAGTTCAAGAACAGTTGGGCTTACATAGTGAGTTCCAGACAAGTCAAAGCTCTATAAAAGGACAGCCACAAGCAAGCAAATACACAAAAATAACAATAATGAAAAGAAGACATCTACTTCATTTTTTTTCAAACAGATTTACACAGTGTAGCCCTGGCTATCCCGGAACTTGCTATGCATCCAAACATGGCATCAAAATAGAGCAGACCATTTTGCTTCAGCCTCCAGTATTCTGGAATTCCCTGCATGAGCTATGAAAAATTGGTAGGAAGCATATTTGTTAGCTTGCATGTCAGAAGAAGAGAGTGAAAAATTGGGATGACAAGAGTAAACCTGGGGTAGATTTGCCTCATGGCACCAACCAGGATCCTGGGGAAGGGAGTGCTAATCCTCTGCTTTATTTCTCCCTTGTGTCCTTTTTATTATGTCTAAGGCTGAAGCCTAAGGGGGAGTGGGTCACATATTCATTTTGGGTCTCCCATAATTAGTAAGCTTCTCTGCCTTTATTTACCCTCAGAGACATGCCTACATGAAGCTCTATTATCATCTCTGGTTGAGCAGATGGAAGAATAGAGACCAACTTTCATGGGATATTTAGGCAGTAGTGGTTTTCTGAGGTTTTCCTAACCAGTTACCCCATTTCTTTTCTTTTGTTCTCTTCTAAATTCTCAACAAAATTTGTGTTTATTGATCGTTTATTATTTATCTACTTAATAAAGCTTTTATTTATTTATATTATATGGAGTCCATTTGCTCTTTAGGGATGCCATGCTCAGCCCTAATGTGGGAGAGAGTGGCTTGTTCCTGACCCAACATAATGATCCAAGTAGTGTGGGAGCTTCTTCTGTCTATGTGTTGCTTATATTTGTTAATGAATAAAGAAACTTGAACCCAGAGTGGCTCCCAGGAGCCCAAGCCGAGGTCCCCATTTAGTTCCCTGGACAGTGAGGATAAAGAACCTGAAATGACCCTACCCTATAGCAACACTGACGAATATCTTGCATATCATCACAGAACCTTCATCTGGGGATGGATGGCGTTAGAGACATAGACCCACACTGGAGCACTGGACTGAGCTCTCAAGGTCCCAATGAGGAGCAGAAGGAGGGAGAACATGAGCAACGAAGTCGGGACCACGAGGGGTGCACCCACCCATTGAGACAGTGAAGCTGATCTTTTGGGAGCTCACCAAGGCCAGCTGGACTGTGACGGAAAAAGCATGGGATATATCTGGTCTCTCTGAACATGGCAAACAATGAGGACTGATGAGAAGCTAAGGACAATGGCACGGGGTTTTGATCCTACTTAATGTGCTGGCTTTGTGCGAGCCTAGCCAGTTTGGATGTTCACCTTCCTAAATATAGACGGAGGGGGGGAGGACCTAGGACTTACCACAGGGCAGGGAACCCTGACTGCCCATTGGACTGGAGAGGGAGGGGGAGAGGAGGGGGGGGGAGGGGGAGAAGGGTTGGAGGAGGCGGGGAAGGGTGGGAGGAGGGGGAGGGAAATGGGAGGCTGGGAGGAGGTGGAAACTTGTTTTTTTTCCTTTTCTCAATAAAAAAAAAATAAAAGAAAAAAAAAAAAGAAACTGTCTTGGCCCGTAGATAGGGCAGAACTTAGGTAGGCAGGGAAACTGGACTGAATGCTGGGTGAAGGAAGATTCAGAAAGAGACACCATGTAGCTGCCAGACAAACACAGGACATTTTACCTGGTAAGCCACTGTCATGTGGGAATATCCAAATTAAAAAAAAAATGGTCAAATTAATATGAGTAAACCAATAAGAAGCTAGACCTAATGGGCCAAGAAGTGTTTTAATTAATACAATTTCTGTGAGATTATTTTGGTTCTGGGCAGCCAGGACAAACAAGCAGGCCCTTCTCCTAGAGCCAAGCATTCTTGACTCCTCTTGAGAGGCCTTACTCTTTAGGAAAAGTGGATGGGGTGGGCCGTGGGGAAGCAATGGAGGGGGAGTATTTGTGGGAGAAAGAGCTGGTGTTAGAATGTAAAATGAAAAATTTAAAAATAAATACAAATATACAAAAAGAATATTTTTCATAAAAAACACTACCTGTAATCATATCCATTTCATTAATGAGTTTTAAATTAAAACAGAAAGCAGCTGTTTACTGCTATAATACTTGTGCTGCTGTTAATCCACAAAAACTTGCAGGCAGGCGTTGGCTTGGCCCAGAAATAACCAACACAGAAACTGTATTAATTAAAACACTACTTGGCCATGAACTCTAATTTCTTATTGATTAACTCTTACTTAGTTTAGCCCATCTCCATTAATCTGTGTATAGCCACGTGCTTGTGGCTAACCAGAGATTCTAACCAGCGTCCATCTCAGGCAGAGGATCCATGGATTCTCTCACTCTGCCCTTCTTCCCAGCATTCAGTTCTATCTTCTCAGTCTACTTGAGTTCTGCTCTATGAGGCCCAAAGCTGTTTCTTTGTTCATTAACCAATGAAAGCAACACATTAACAGAAAACCCTCCTACACCAGGCAGGTCACTATTTTGGTCAAGGGACTTGAAGAAGGAAGATATTGATGATTAGCCTACTCTTCCAATACAGTGAAGAGAACCTTCCAGATGCCCTTAATCAGTCTATGGGCAAAACATGTTGGCTGACAAATAAAGAACCTTCATCTGG
>NW_004949192.1:65692-74952 GCF_000317375.1 Microtus ochrogaster
ATAAAAATTAATTCCATGTGGGAAACCAACGACTATTTCCAAAGTACTGATAGCAATATGTGTACCACAAATCAGAAATAATTTTTGGATTAACAATGAAATTTTTAGTCATCCCAATTTCTGCCAGAAAGGAGTTACTTAGAGGGCCTGGCTGACAGAAAAATATACCAAGTGTACTTCAAATGCACGGTACATTTGAGATTGAGAATTCTGATACACTCTTGAGATATTCTGAAACTCACTATTGAACTCAGATTCCAAACCATGATGATTGTCCTACCCCATTCTTCTGAATACTAAATAAGGATTACAGCCAAAACCACCATGAGTGACTTATAATAATTTCTGGTTCATCCACTTAATTCAGGTGATCAAAAAACAAATAGGAAAAATTATTGAAAGAATTATATGAGGTAAATCAAAATACATGGGAACTAAATTAATACCAACTACCAACAATCAAAACACAGGGTGTGATATAGATGTCCCGTCTAGGATTGAAGACACTGTAGACTCGCATTATCTCCATCTTGACCAGTAGTGGGAGTATGTGTCTGTCACCGCTTAGTGCACAGATAGCTTCTCAGTTAAGGTTTGAGAGATGAACTACTCAATGGCTGGAATGATGAGTCATTAAATGTTTGTTTTTAAACAATGTGTGATTAGCAGATTATTAGTCTGCTATAAAGGTAAAGAAGGCCCCCTGGAGTTCAAGGACAATTGGGCTTACGTAGTGAGTCCCAGGTAAGTTAAAGTTATATAAAGGGACAGTCACAAGCAAAGAAACACAAAGAAAATTAACAATAATGAAAAGAAGACTTGTACTTCATTTTTTTCTAACAGTTTTACAGAATGAAGCCCAGGCTCTCCTGGAACTTGCTATGCATCCAAACATGGCATCAAAGTAGTGCAGACCATCTGGCTTCAGCCTCCAGGATGTTGGGACTGCCTGCATGAACAATCACACTTAGCAGGAAGCATATTTGTTAGCTCACACATCAGAAGAATATAGAGAAAAACTGGGATGATGGGAATAATCCTGGAGTAGATTTGCCTCATGGCACCAAACGGGAGCCTGGGGAAGGGATTGCTAATCCTCTGCTATATTTCTCCTTTGAGCTCTTTTAATTCCATCTAAGACTGAAGCCTAAGGGGCAGTGGGTCACATATTCATTTTGGATCTCCCATCATTATTAATTAATTATTAATTCTCTGGCTTTATTTACCCTCAAAGACATGCCTACAAGTTTAACTTCTATAATACTCTAACATAAGATAGCAAAGAAGATTATCCAACCTATGACCCAAGCTAAGACAACTAACAATAGTGAAGAAGGTGCCTAAACTGGCCTTCTTGTCTAATCAGACTAGTGACTACCCTAATTGTCATTATAGATCCTACAACAGTAACTGATGGAAGTAAGCAGGGGAATGCACACCCAATCACTTGGCTGAGCTCCTGGAGATCAGTTGAAGAGAGGGAAGAGAGATCACATCATCTGTTGGATCAAGATCATGATTGAGAAAACTGCAGGGACCTGCCCCGAGCTGGAGGGAGCTCACAGACACTGGACTGTCAGGTGGAGAACCTGCATGGGACCGAAATAGGTCTTCTGAATGTGAGTGACATTAAAGTGGTTTGATCTGTTACTGTAGCCGGAGGCAGAGGTTCCAAGCATTATTCTGAATACATGAGCTGTCATTTTTGAACACACTCCCTATGTTGGAATAACTTGCTCAACCTTGATACAGTGGGAAGGGACTTTGTTCAGCCTCAACTTGGTATGTCAGACTTTGTTGAATCTCCAAGAGAGGTCTTATCTGATTGAGGTTATGGGATGGGTGGAAATTGGGGAGAGGAGAATCAAAAGAGGAGAGAGGGACAACTGGGGTTCACATGTAAAATGAGAAAAAAATTAAATAAAATAAATTTATCCATCTCAGACGTCTAGGCTAATTCCATAACTTGGCAATGGTGAACAGGTCAACATTAAAATGTGTCTTACAGTGACTTGGATTCCTTTAGGTTTATTCTCAGGGTTGGCCTGACTGGATCACATGACAACTTACCTTTCAGTTTGAGGTAGCAACAAATTTATAGTTCATATCTGGTTGAGTTCATTTTGAAAGCAACAAGTGATGTTGAATTATCAGTGTATTTGTGGAAGCGTCACCTTTTTTGGCAATCAATAGTGTTCTTTTTCTTCCTTCATAGTGTTCATAGTGTAAAGCAGCATTTTAGCCATTTCATGTTGTGTTCTAAGTTTTCGGCTACCTGAGGCTCTAGTAGCTGTTTCTCTCTCTCTGGCTGATAGTCTACAGCAGCATTTTAGCCATTTCATGTTGTGTTCTAAGTTTTCGGCTACCTGAGGCTCTAGTAGCTGTTTCTCTCCCTGGCTGAGCAGATGCAAGTGTGGAGAAGAATTTTCATGAGCTATTCAGGCAGGAGATGTTTTATGAGGTTTTCCTAACCAGCCATACATTTTCGTTCCTTTGCTTCTCATCGAAATTCTCAATAAATCTTGTATTTTAATCCTTCATTTATTTACATAATATTGGAGACCATTCGTGTTTTTGGGATGCCATGCTCAACCTTAATGCAGGGAAGAATGGCTTGTTCCTGACACAACATAATGGGCCAAGCTTTATTGACTCCTCCTGGGTGGGAAAGCAGATGAGGGTGGACTGGAGGGAAGTAAGTGAGGGTAGGAGGATTGGTGGAAGAAAGGCATGGTGTTGGAATGTAAAATGAAATTTAAAAATGTAAATACATATATATATATATAAAAGAATTATGTTTTTAATTAAAAGAAAAGTATCAGCAGTATCAGTTAACAAATCCATATCATGAGTGGGTTTTAAATTCAAACAGAAAAGGACTGCTTACGATCATAATTCTTGGAATACTATTGATTCAGAGACTCTTGCAAGCTAGTCACTATTTTGGTCAAGAGATTTGAAGGGGTAAGATATTGATGATTACCCTTCTTATCCAGTAGGCTGAAGGGAACATTCCAGATGGTCTTAAGCAGGCTGTGGATGAACCAAGTGGCCAGGTCACAGATTGACAAGGGCAAAGTTGGGGGCTTGAAGGCAGTACACAGGAGAGAGAATGCATAGACAGCCTGACAGATAGCTCCAGACATTGGAGATTGGACTGTGGGGCTGTATAGAAAAAGCAACTAATCCTATCCCTTTCCTTCCAATCAGCAGGGATGCTGAGCCCATCCTCACAAGTGAACATGTTCAAAGTTCAAAAGAGCACAGTAGCCTTAAAGAAACTTCTTTCACGGTACTGGAGAGGCAACTTGGTACAGGGATTAAAGGTCCAGTTAAAACTTGTGGTTTCAAGTCTTCCACTAATTAACTGACATCTTTGTGTCAAAAGTCTTAATTTTACACTTATGCCATGTTTGGTCAAAAAAAAAGGTGTATTAAAACTGATAAGCGAAACTGAACCAGGACAATCATGAGTGGCTGTAATCCTAGCACTAAGGGATGGGAATGAGAGCAATCTCGTGAGTTTCCCTCCAGCCCTAGCCAGTGGTACACAGTAATACTTTGTTTCTCAAAGAAAATAAAGGCAAATAGTGACTTCTTGACAAGTGTAATAAAAGCATTACATCTACATCACGTACAATTTGAAATTATTTGAACAATATTGGAAAGGGCAGGACTTCCATGGATGTCAACCAACCACGTTATACCAAGTTGCAGGTCTGTTAGAAGAGCCCAAACAGGCCAAGCTGTTACATACATGCAGAAAGCCTACATCAGCCCATGCAGGCTCCCTGGTTGTCTGCTTAGACTCTGTGAGCCCGTATGAGTCTGGGTGAGTGGATTATGTAGGGTTTTGTGATGCGTTTGACCCCTTTGGCTCCTATAATCCCTCCCCACCTCTTCTACAAGATTCTCTCCCCAGTGCTTAATGTTTGGTTGTGGGCCTCTGCATCTGTTTATGACTGGTACTAGATCAATCCTCTCTGATGGCAGTTGTACTAGGCTACAATTTATGAGAGTAGCAGAATACCATGAGGAATCACTTCATTGACATTTTTTTCTGTTTTGCCAGTCATGCATTGCTCTATTCTAGGTCTCTGGGCTTTGCAGCCTTCGTGTCCTGGCCCTCCAGGAAGTGTCAGGGGTTAACTCCCTCTCCTATCACAGGTCTCACACTGTACCTGTCTACGCTTGGTCACTTCCACAACTTCTGTGCTACCTGTACACCAGCACATTTGGGACAGAACTAATTGTAGATCGAAGCTTGTGTGACGGGGTTGGTGTCCAGTCGCTCCAGTGGATGCCTCTCCTGGTTACAATAGATGACTACTAGTTCATGATTCATTTACCCCTTTTCTGGGACTCTTAGGTGTAGTCACCCTAGTCGAATTCTGGAATTTCCTTTGTACTAAGTTTCTATCTCATTCCAGGCATGTCCCCATGATTCCAGGTGTCTCTCCCAGAACTCATTTCCTCCAGCCTCCCTTAATCTGATTCCTCCTGTTCCCATCCCCACCCCTATGAAGACTTCCGTAAACATAAACATAAATAGTATTAGGGCCAAGGAACAATTGGATAACATTTTCTTGAAATTCGGGTCCTTAAATATGGACTGCATCTCATTTTATAAAACAGAAATGTCTTTATATAATTCCCATTTTTCTTTCTTTAGTCAAAGTTTGTGGCAGTTATAAAATTCAGAGATTACATATCAGCTAAGAGTTTTCTGGGCTGGAAATTGAGAGCATGCATTGGCACATGTGGCCACTAGAGGGCACACTAGGGTGTGCTTGATGGTTTAGCAAAGGAAATTAAAGCTTCAAACTGTCTGATGCATTAGTACTAGCATTTGAAAACACTGCTCCCCTCAATCCAGTCTGGGAATCACAGGAAACTAACCAAATATAAAATAAAAATGAATTTGATGTGGGAAACTGCTGACTGTTTCCAAATTGCTGAAAGGAATGGGAATACCACAAATAAAAAAGTGATTTGATTGCCGATGAAATTTTTAGTCATCCAAATTTCTGCCAGAAAGGAGTTACTTAGAGGGAATGACTGACAGGAGAATATGTCATGTGTACTTCAAATGCGCGGTACATTTAATATTGGTATTTTAGATATCTTTTTGAGATAGAATCTCAATCTTAACCTATGGTTTTCTGAGACTCAATGTTAAACTCAGACACCCAACCCATGATGCTTCTCCTACCCCACTCTTTTGAAAACGAAATAAGTATTACAGCTAACACCCATCATGACTGACTTGTAATAATTTCTGCTGCAGAAATATAAGGCAGGCAATCGAAAAAACAGATGCAATCATTAGAGAAAGAAGTGTATGAAGGAAATCAAAATGAATGAAAACCAAAATTAATACCAACAACCAACAATCAAAACACAGGGTGTGATATAGATGTCCCGTCTAGGACTAAAGACACTGTAGTCTCTCATTATCTGAATCTCGACCAGTAGTGGGAGTATGTGTCAGTCACCAGGTAGTGCACAGAATAGCTTCTCGGTTAAGGTTGGAGATATGAACTAAATGGCTGGAATTATAAGTCATTAAATGTTTGTTTTAAAACAGTGTCTTTTTAGAAGAGTATTAGTCAGCTCTAAAGGCAAAGATCTGAAATGCTAGCACTAGGCAGGCAGAGGAAGAAAACACCTTGGAATTCAAGGACAGCAAGTTTTACATAGTGAGTTCCAGATAATTCAAAGTTATATAAAAGAAGAATCACAAGAAAGGAAACAAAGAAAAAATAACAAAATATTTACTTTATTTTTTTCAAATAGGTTTTCACAGTATTGCCCAGACTCTCGTAGAACTTGCTATGTATCCCAAGATAGCATAAAATAGAGGAGATTATTTTGACTCAGCCTCTATAATGTGGGGATTACCTGCATGAGCTACCAAACCTTAGGAGGGAGCATATTACTAAGCTCACACTTCATAGTAAAACATGGCATAACGGGCATGCTGCTGGGGCAGACTTCCCTCATGCAACAACCAGGAAGTTGGGAAGGACAGAGCCAATCCTCTGCTTTATTTCCACTTTTTGTCCTTTGTATCTCAGCTAAGACTGGAGCCCAGGCACAGTAGCAATCATATTCAGTGTGGATTTTCTATCATTATTAAGTTTCTCTGGAATTCCCTCAAAGACATGTTTACAAGTTTAACTCCTAAATATCTCTAAACCAAGATCACAATTAAAATTAGCTGTCATATGACCCAACTAAGACTCCTAGCAATAGTGGAGAGAGGGTAGCTGAACTGACTTTCTCGTCTAAGCAGGTTAGGGATTACTCTAACTGTCATCATAGAACCTACATCCAGTATCTGATAGAAGCAGGTGCAGTGATCTATGGTCAATCATTAGGATGAACTCTTGGAAATCAGTTTAAGAAAGGCAGGAGGGCTCATATGAGCAAGGAGGGGGTAAAAAACACAGGGACAGATGGCCAGAGCTAGTGGTAGCACACAGACTCTGGATAGTTTGGGAACATGCATGGGACTAAAATAGACCCTCTAAATGTGGGTGACATTTTTGTGGCTTGACTTGTTTGTGGGGCCCCTGGAATGGGGACCTGGCCTTTTTCCAGTACATGAACTGGCTTTTGGGAACCCATTTCCTAAAGTGAGATGCCTTGCTCACCCTTGATACAGTTGGAAGGTGCTTGGTTCAGCCTCAAATTGGTATGCCAGACTCTGTCGACTCCCCAAGGAGTTCCTCTGAGGAGTAGATGGGGCATGGGATGGGTAGTAAGTGGGAGGGGGAGTTGGATCAGGGGAAGAAGGAGGAACTGGGGTTTATATGTAAAATAAAAAAAATTAAATAAAAATATCATCCATCACAGACATCTAGGCTAACTCTATAACTGAGATATAGTGAATAAGACTACATTAAAAATGAGTATGCCAGTATCTTAGTGCTCAAATAACTTGTATTCTTTCAGGCTTATTACCAGGGTTGGCCTGACTGGATCACTTGGCATCTACACTTTCTATTTGGGTGCAAAAAAATTATACTTCATATCTGGATGAGTTAATTTTAAAGCAATAACTAATGTTGAATTATCAGTGTATTTGTAGAAACATTGTCGTTTTTAACAATCAATAAATTGTTGTTTTTCTTCCTTGATGGTGTTCTCGCTCACAGCAGAATTTTAGTCATTTGATGTGTTGTTGTAGGCTTTCAGCTACATGAAACTCTAGTACCCGTTTCTCCCTCTGGTTGAACATATATCTGGATGTAAGAGTAAAGAAGAATTTTCATGAGATATTTAGGCAGGAATTGTTTTCTGAGGATTTTCTAACCAGCCATGACTTTACTTTTTTTTTCTCATCTAAATTCTTAAAAATCTTGTATTTTAATCTTTTATTTATTTATTTATTTATTTATCTTTTTATTATATAATGTTGATGCCCATTTGCTTCTTTAGGATACCATGTATAACCTCAGTGAAAGGGTGAGTGATTTGTTCCTGATGCAACTCAGTGGGTCAAAAAAAGTTTGTTGAGTCCTCTTGGAAGGCCTTTATCTTTGGAGAAAGTGAATGGAGGTGGGCTGGGGGGAAACAAAAGAAGGGGGGAGGATGGGTAAGAGAGAGACCTGGTGTTAGAATGTAAAATAAAATTAAAATAAATGCATATATGCAAAAGAAGTAAGTTTTTAATAAAGACTGTATCAGTTATCATATCTATCTTATGAAAGGGTTTTAAACTCGTACAGAAAGTGACTCTTTACTGTCATAATACTTACTTGTACCACTATTGATCCAGAGAATCTTGCAGATAGGTCACTATTATGGTCAAGAGATTTGCAGGGGGAAGATATTGATGATTATCCAACTCTTCCAGGATGTGAGAGAAATGTGTTGGCAGGTTACAGACTAACAAGCTCAAAGGTGGAGGTTGAAGGCCCTGCAGAGGAGAAGGAATGAGTAGGCAGCTTGACAGTTAGCTCCACACACTAGAGACTAAACTGTGGGGCTGTATAGAAAAAGCACCTGCTTCAAAGTCTTTCCTTTCAATCAGCAGGGCTGCTGAGCCCACGCCCAGACATTCAACATGTCCACAGTTCAGAAGAACACAATAGTCTTAAAGCAGCATCTTTCACAATAGTGCTCAGCTCCAAGTACTGTTTTAATGGTACTGGACAGGCAGCTGGGCACAGGGATCACTGCACCTGCTTCTATAAGTTACTGGATGTAAGTTCTATGGTAAAGATTAGCGTAATCACTAACCATATTAGATGAGAAGGTCAGTTCAGCAATCCTCTTTCCACTATTTCTAGGACAGATAATTTTAATTGTGATCTTGATTTAGAGATATTTAGGAGATAAACTTGTAGACATGTCTTTGAGGGAATTCCAAAAAAATTTAATAATGATAGAAAATCCACACTGAATATGATTGCTACTGTGCCTGGGCTTCAGTCTTAGCTGAGATACAAAGGACAAAAAGTGGAAACAAAGCAGAGGATTGGCTCTGTCCTTCCCAACTTCCTGGTTGTTGCATGAGGGAAGTCTGCCCCAGCAGCATGCCCGTCATGCCATGCTTTACTATGAAGTGTGAGCTTACCAATATGCTCCCTCCTAAGGTTTGGTAGCTCATGCAGGTAATCCCCACATTATGGAGGCTGAGTCAAAATAATCTCCTCTATTTTATGCTATCTTGGGATACATAGCAAGTTCTAGAGAGTCTGGGCAATACTGTGAAAACCTATTTGAAGAAATGAAGAAAATATTTTGTTATTTTTTCTTTGTTTCCTTGCTTGTGACTCTTCTTTTATATAACTTTGAATTATCTGGAACTCACAATGTAAACCTTGCTGTCCTTGAACTCCAAGGTGTTTTCTTCCTCTGCCTGCCTAATGCTAGAATTTAAGATCTTTGCCTTTAGAGCTGAATAATACTCTGCTAAACATTTAATGACTTGTCATTCCAGCCATTGAGTAGTTCATCTCTCAAACCTTAACTGAGAAGCTATCTGTGCACTAAGCGGTGACTGGCACATACTCCCACTACTGGTCAAGATGGAGATAATGCGAGTCTACAGTGTCTTCAGTCCTAGACTGGACATCTATATCACACCCTGTGTTTTGATTGTTGGTAGTTGATATTAATTTAGTCCCCATTTATTTTGATTTACCTCACTCATATAATTCTTTCAATATTTTTTTCCTATTTGTTTTTTTTAAGACCTGAATTAAGTGGATGAATCAGAAATTATTACAAGTCACTCATGGTGGTTTTGG
>NW_004949192.1:75377-77351 GCF_000317375.1 Microtus ochrogaster
TTTAGTACTAATGCATCAGACAGTTTGAAGCTTTAATTTCCTTTTCTAATCCATCAAGCACACCCTAGTGTGCCCTCTAGTGGTACCATGTGTCAGTGCATGCTCTCACATTCCAGCCCAGAAAACTCCCAGCTGATCTGCAATCTCTGATTTTTATAACTGTCTAATGTTTTGACTGAAGGAAGAAAAATGAGAATTAAATAAAGCAATTTCAGTTTTATAAAATGAGGTGCAGTCAGTATTTAAGGCCCCCATTTCAAGAAAATGCTATCCCTTTGCTCATTAGTCCTAATACTATTTGTGTTTTTGGAAGTCTGGATGGGGATAGGGAATAAAACAGGAGGGATCATGATGGGGGAGATTGAAGGGAATGCGTTCTGGGAGAGACAGCTGGAATCATGGGGGCATGTCTGGAATGAGATAGAAACCGAGCAAAAAGGAAAACCCTAGAATTCTATTGGGGTGACTCTACCAAAGACACCTGGCAATAAGGGCTATGAATCCTGAACTTGTCATGTCTTGTAACCAGGAGAGGCATCCATTCGTGGGATTGTGCCACCAATCCATTCACAAAATCATCAACCTACAATGATTCCTGCCAACAAATGTTCAGGTGGAAGGGTGGCACAGAAATTGTGAAAGTGACCAAGCAAACACCGATACAGTGTGAGACCCATTATATGAGAGGGAACTTATCCATGACACTGCCTAGAGGCTGGGCATCCCAGAGACCCAGAATAGAAGAAAGCATGACTGACAAAATAGAAAAAAATCAATGAAATGGTTCCTCTTGATATTCTGCTGTACTCATAGATGCTGCGTAGCCCAGTTGTCATGAGAGAGGATTCAACAGGCATGCGATAGAAAGTGATGCAGACATCCACAATCAAACCTGATAGAACATGGGAAATCTTACAGAAGAGGTGTGAGAGGGACTGGAGGAGACAAAGTAGACAAGTGCATCATAAAAGCCTTACAGAATCATCTCAACTGGGCTCATAGGGGCTCACAGAGACTGAACAGACAACCAGAGAGCCTGCATGGGCTGAACTAAGCCTTCTGCATGTATATAATAGCTTGGTATATTTGTGAACTCTTAGGAGACATGTAACTTGGTATATCAGGGTTGGTTGGCATCCATGGGATTCCTGACCTTTCCAATATTGAACAAATCATTTCAGGTTTACACATGAAATACACTTAATACTTACAGTATATTTGTTAGGTGGTAATTATTTACTTTTATTTTCTTTTTGAAACAAGTTTTTACTATGGACCTCTGGCTAGGGCCGTCCTGAGACTAACGGGAATGTTCCCAATCCCACTCCTTTACTGCTAGAATAAGAGCCGTGCATGAGTGTCCTGGCACAGTGTCTATCAGCATTGTTAATATTCCTTTTCTGACAATACAGGGTCTAAGTGTAAAATAAAGACTTGTGATTGAAAAATGTCAGTTACTTAGTGGCAGACGTGAAACCTTGAGGGCTCAACTTGACCATTAATCCCTGTATCCAGCTGCCTGTCCAGTACCACTGAAACAGTACTTGGAGCACAGCACTATTGTGAAAGAAGTTGCATTAAGGCTATTGTGTTCTTTTGAACTGTGGACATGTTGTGGGCTCTGTGTGGGGGTGGGCTCAGCAGCCCTGCGGCTAGGGAAGAAAGGCATGGGACAGCTGCTTTTTCCACACAGTCCCACAGTCCAGGCCCCAGTGTCTGGAGCTGTCTGTCAACCTGTCCACTCGTTCCCTCTCCTGCGCAGTGCCTTCAACTTCCACCTCTGCCCTGGTCAGTCTGAAATCAGCCAACATGTTTTGCCCATAGACTGATTAAGGGCATCTGGAAGGTTCTCTTCACTGTATTGGAAGAGTAGGCTTATCATCAATATCTTCCTCCTTCAAATCTCTTGACCAAATTAGTGACCTGCCTGGTGTAGGAGGGTTTTCTGTTAATGTGTTGCTTTCATTGGTTAAT
>NW_004949192.1:78626-85233 GCF_000317375.1 Microtus ochrogaster
CAGAAAACCACTACTGCCTAAATATTCCATGAAAATTGGTCTCTATTCTTCCATCTGCTCAACCAGAGAAATAGTTAATAGAGTTTCACATAGGTATGTTTTTGAGGGTAAATAAAGGCAGAGAAGCTTAATAATGATGGGAGATCCACACTGAATATGTGACCCACTCCCCCTTAGGCTTCGGTCTTACAATATAATGGACACAAGGGAGAAATAAAGCAGAGGATTAGCACTCCCTTCCCCAGGCTCCCGGTTGGTGCCATGAGGCAAATCTACCCCAGGACTACTCTCATCATACTAAGTTTTCACTCTCTTCTTCTGACATGCAAGCTAACAAATATGCTTTCTCCAAATTTTTCATTGCTCATGCAGGGAATTCCAGAATACTGGAGGCTGTAGTAAAATGATCTACACTATTTTGATGCCATGTTTGGATGCATAGCAAGTTCCGGGAGAGCCTGGGCTACACTGTATAAATCTGTTTGAAAAAATGAAGTAGATGTCTTCTTTTCATTATTGTAATTTTTCTGTATTTGCTTGCTTGTGATTGTCCCTTTGTATAGTTTTGACTTGTCTGGAACTCACTACGTATGCCCTACTGTCCTTGAACTCCAGGGGCCCTTCTTGCCCCTCCCTGACAACTGCTAGCATATATGATCTTCACCTTAATAGCAGACTAATAATCTAATAAGCAGACATTGCTTTAAAACAAACATTCAATCACTTATCATTCCAGGCATTGAGCAGTTTATCTTTCAAACGTTAACTGTGAAGCTATTTTGAGCACTAAATTGTGATTGACCCATATACCCACTACTGGTCAATGATTCAGGTAATGAGAGTCTACAGTATTTTAAGTCCTAAATGGTACATCTATATCACACCCTTTGTTTTGATGGCTGGTTCTTGGTGTTAATTTTAGATCCCAATTATTTTTTTATTTCCCTCATATAATTCTTTCAATTTTTTTGATTACCTGAATTAAGTGGCTGCAACAGAAAGTATTACAAGTCAGTCATGATGGTTTTGGCTGTAATCCTTATTCACTATTCAGAAGAATGTGGGAGGAGGATCATGATGGGTTGGAATCTGAGTTTAACAGTGAGTGTCAGATCACCATAGATTATGAATTAGATCCTATCTCAAAAATGTATTAGAATTCCCTATTTCAAATGCACAGTGCATTTGAAGTACACATGGCATATTCTCCTGTCAGCCATTCCCTCTAAGCAACTCCTTTCTGGAAGAAATTGGGATGGCTAAAAGTTTCAGTGGTAATCAAAACATATTTCTTATTTGTGATATTCTTATTGGTTTCAGTAACTTGGAAATAGCCATTGGTTTCCCCCATGTAATTTATTTTTATTTTATGTTTCGTTACTTTTCTGTGATTCCCAGACTGGATTGTTCGGAGCTGAGCTTTCAAAGGGTAGTACTAACACATCAGACTGAAGCTTTAATTTCCTTTGCTAATCCATCCAGTACACGTGTGCCCTCTCGTGGTCACATGTAATAGTGCAAGCTCTCACTTTCCAGACCAGAAAACTCAGAGCTGATCTTCAGTCTCTGAATTTTATAACTACCAGAAATTTGAACCAGTGGAGATCATATAGAGAAATTTCTGTTTTATAAAATTAGATGCAGTCCAAATTTAAGGACCCACATTACAAGTAAATGCTATCTCTTTGCTCATTGGTTCTAAACTACTTGTGTTCTTGGAAGTCAGGATGGTGTGGTAGGGACTGAAACAGCAGGGATCAGATTGGGGGAGGCTGAAGGGAATGAGTTCTGGGAGAGACACCTGGAATCATGGGGCATGTCTGGAATGAGATAGAAACCTAGCGAAAAGGGAAACCTCAGAAATCTACCAGGGCCACTCTAGCTAAGATTCATGACAATGGGGCATATGGATCCTGTACCAGCCATTTATAGTAACCAGGAGAGGCATCCATTGGTAAAATTTGGACACAAACCAAGTCACAAAAACTCCAGCCTACAATTAGTCCGGACACCAAATGTGCTGGTGTAAGGGTGGCACAGAAATTGTGAAAGTGACAGAGCAATGACTGCTACAATGTGAGACCCATAATAGGAGAGAGCGCTCATCCCTGACACTGCCTGGGGGGGGCCAGGACCTGGAGGCTGGAAATATCTTAGTCTAGAAGAGCAAAGTGTGACTGGTGAAAGAGAAAAATGTCAATGTAATGATTCCTAATGATATTCTGCTATACTCATAGATTGTTGCCTAGCAAAATTTTCATCAGTGGGAGTGAAACAGGCATCTGACAGAGACGCATAACCAAACATTAGGCAGAAGTTGGGAAATCTTTCAGATGATGTAGGGGCAGAATTGGAGGAGAGAAAGGGGTCACGTGCATCATGTAATCCCATAGAATCTGCTCACCTGGGCTCATAAGGGCTCTCAGAGAATCAACAGACAACCAGAGAGGCTGCATGGGCTAACCTATGCCTTTTGCATATATATTATGGGTGTGTGTAATTGTCTGACTCCTAGGATACCTGCAACTTCTTATAACATTGAAGGCGAAGGTGTAAGTCAAAAACAATCCCACACCAGTTTAGAATTATGATTAATAGAATGGTTATTTATTTAAAGAGGAAAAAACTTACAGATGGCCGTTTCAGACAACAGCCCTCTGTGCAATCAGGAAGGGAGTCTAGTTGCCGGAAGCAGAGCAGGAAGTAAGAGAGAGCAAGAAGGGAAGTGGCCGCTTTTTTAAAGGGAGAGAGACCACGCCCCATGGGCTGGTATCTCAGCGGCTATTGGCTGGAGGAGCAGAAGGACCTCCCCGCAACATAACATGGTTGGTATATTCCCGCCCTTTTCAATATTGTTCAAATTGTTTCAGCTTTACACATGATATAAGTTTAATACTTACTGTATATTTGTCAAGCAGAAATTATTTATTTTTATTTTTCCATTCAAAAATTTACACTTCTTCCCCTCCTCCCATTCCCCTCCTGCTCTCCGACACACCCTCCTCTCTCTCTCCTTAAGAGAGGGCAGGGTACCCTGCCCTATTGGAAGTCCAAGGCCCTCTCCCCCTCCATCCAGACCTAGGAAGGTGTGCATCCAAATAGACTAGGGTCCCAAAAAGCCAGTACATGCAGTAGAAACAGGTCCCAGTTCAATTATCGATGGCTTCTCTGTCTGCCGCCATTGGCAGCCACATTCAGAGAGTCCGGTTTGATCACATGCTCCTTCAGTCCCGGTCCAGGTGGATTTGGTGAGCTCCCATTAGTCAGTTGCTCCGATGAGGGTCTCTGCCTCTATTTCCATTTGTCACCGAACGAACATTCTATGATAATATTTGAGATAATCATCAGTGTGACTATGGGGCAAGCCCAGTTCAGGCACCCTCTCCTCTGCTGCCCAAGGACCTAGCTGGGGGACATCCCCATGGACACCTGGGATCCCCTCTAGAGCCATGTCTCTTGCCAACCCTAAAATGTCTCCCTTAATGTAGATATCTTCTTCCCTGCTCCTATATCCAACCTTCCTCCATTTCCACCCACCCACACCCCCAAGCTCTCCCCAGTCTTTCCCTTCTCCCTTCTCTCTCCCCTTTCCTCTTCCCCTTCACCCGCCCCTACTCCCACCCCTATGCTCCCAACTTTTGCCCAGCAATTTTGTTTGCTTCCAATTTCCAGGAGGATCTGTATATGTTTTTCTTTGGATTCACCTTGTTATTTGACTTCTCTAGGCTTGTGAACTATAGGCTCAATGTCCTTTGTTTATGGCTAGAGTCCACTAATGAGTGAATACATACCATATTCATCTTTTTGGGTCTGGGTTATCTCATTCAGGATAGTGTTTTCTATTTCCATCCATTTGCATGCAAAATTCAATATGTCATTGTTTTGTTTTGTTTTTACCACTGACTAGTACTCTAAAGTGTATATACTCCATACTTTCTTTATCCATTCTTCCATTGAGGGGCATCTAGGTTGTTTCCAGGATCTGGCTATTACAAGTAATGCTTCTATAAGCATAGTTGAACAAATGCTTTTGTAGTATGATTGGACATCTCTTGGGTATATTCCCAAGAGAGTTTTATTTTCTTTTTGAAACAAGGTCTTACTATGTCTTGCTTGTTAGGGCCATCCTGAGACTAGTGGAAATGTTCCCAATTCTTTTCATTATTACTAGGATTATAGATATAAACGACTGTCCTGGCTCAGTTTCTATCGTCATTGTTAATATTCCTTTTTGACAATACAGTGTACACGTGTAAAATTAAGTCTTGTGACAGAAAAATGTCAGTTAACTGATAGGGGACATGAAACCATGAGGCTCAACTTGACCTTTTCTCCCTGTGCCCAGCTGCCTGTCCAGTACCACTGAAACAGTACTTAGAGCACAGCACTATTGTGAAAGAAGCTGCTTTAAGGCTATTGTGTTCTTTTGAACTGTGGACATGTTGAATGTCTAGGGGTGGGCTCAGCAGTTTTCATGTTCCACAAAGAGTAATGGTCCAAACCAGTGCTGTGGTGCCTTGTTGCCTGGGGGAAGGTCCAGGATCTCTTTACTCATCTTCATAGCCAGTCGAAAGTGGGTTCACATGAGGGTTGTGGAAGAGGGTATGGTTACCATCTCCCTAGGGGAAGGGCTTGGCCCTGATGCGGAGCTGGGGTAGGCGACAAACTCGGGTCTCTAGTGCTTTCCGTGCTGCGACTTCAGAAAGACGTTGAGCATGCTCACTCCCACCCCGGGCAGAGCCACGAAGTAGGTGAGTGCCTACCACATGTGAGCTGAACCTTCCTTGCTGTGGGTGCCGTTAGATATGGGCCGCCCCACCCGTGGGTCTCACACTGTACCAGTCTATGCTCGGTCACTTTCACAATCTCTGTGCCACCTTTTCTCTAGCATATTTGTTGGCCTTCCTAATTGTAGGTGGAATTTTGTGACTGTCTTGGTGTGCCAATCCTTCCAATGGATGCCTTTCCTGGTTACAATAGATGGCTAATTCTGGATCAATATCCCCATTGCCAGGAGTTTTAGGTAGAGTTGCCCTGGTTGACCTCTGGGGTTTTCCTTTCAATAGGTTTGAATCTCATTCTAGACATGCCCCATGATTCCAGGCATCTCTCCCAGAACTCACTCCCTCCAACCTCCCCTAGCATGATCCCTTCTTCTTATTTCCATCTCCGCCCAACCCCATCCTGACTTCCAAAGACACAAAAGTTATTAGGGCCACGGAACAAAGTGATTGCGTTTACTTGAAATGTGGGTCCTTAAATATGGACTTCATATCACGCAGAATCAAAAATTTCTTTATGTAATTCCCATGTTTGCGCCTTCAATCGAAGTTTTAGGTTTTTATTAAAAAAAAATAAGAGACTGCTAAGCAGCTGTGAGTTTTCTTGGCTGGAATGTGAGAGCTTGCACTAACCCGTGTGGCCACTAGATGGCAAACGTGCGCTTGATGGATAGGTAAAGGAAAAGCTTCAGTCAAATGCATGAGTACTGCCATTTGAAAATACTGCTCCCAACAATCCAGTCTGGGAATCACAGGAAATGAACCACATAGAAAATGAAAATGAATTCCATGTGGGAGACTATTAACTGTTTCCCAATTACTTAAAAGTATAAGAATATGATTTGATTAACAATGAAATTTTATTTCATCCAAATTTCTGCCCAAAAGAAGCTGCTTAGAAACAATGCCTTACAGGAGAATATGCACGTGTACTTCAAATGCATGGCACATTTAAGATTAGTAATTCTGATATATTTTTGAGATAGGATCTCTCACTTGTAACATATACTGTTGTGAGACTCAATGTTAAACTCATACTCCAACCAATATGATCCTCCTACAACATTCTTCTGAATAGTAAATAAGGATTACAGTCATAATTCATCATGCCTGAATTGTAATAATCCTAGTTCAGCCATTTAATTCAGGCAATCAAAAAAAAACAAATAGGAAACATTATAACAAGAAATATATGATGGAAATCAAAATAAATGAGAACTAAAATTAATACCAACAAGCGAAATTCAAAACAAAGGGTATGATATAGATGTCTCTCATCATCTGAATCTTGACCAGTAGTGGGAGTATGTGTCAGTCACCATTTAGTGAACAAAATCGCTTCTCAGTTATGGTCTGAGAGATGAACTACTCCATGCCTGGAATCATCAGTCATTAAATGTTTTTTTAAGTGTTTGTTTAGCAGAATATTAGTCAGCTCTACAGGTAAAGATCTTAAATGCTTGCATTAGTCAGGGAGAGGAAGAAAGCCCCTTGGAGTTCAAGGACAGTCGGGTGTACTTGGTGAGCTCCAGATAAGCCAAAGTTATATAAAAGAACAGTCACAGTCAAGCAAATCAAGAAAAAAAAAAACATAACATTTGCTTCATTTTTTCAAACAGGTTTTCACCATGTAGCCCAGGCTCTCCTGGAACTTGCTATATATCACAAGATGGCACAATATAGATACTATTTCAAAATCCCTGGGCCATTCCCTGAGCAGCTAGCGGCAGGAAATGCTGGTGAGTCTCCAGTGGGCTCGCAGAGCATCAGTGGGGTGGGTGCCGGCCCCAGAGTGGCTCGCTGCAGGTCCCAGATCCGACACCTGA
>NW_004949192.1:85333-91987 GCF_000317375.1 Microtus ochrogaster
ATAGTATGAATCAGAACTGAACCTTTATTGCTTAGAGGAGGCGGGGGAGAGAAAGAGAGAGACAGAGAGACAGAGAGACACATGCGTGCACGCCAAGAGGGGACAGCGAGAGAGATTCAAGATGGCTACGAGAGGTCAGAGGTCACGGGGAGTGGGCTTGGCTTGTCCCTTAAAGGGACCAGGGACCAAAAGAATAACATTCCCACATCTTCCTTACAATAAAAAGCAGGATATTAGACACCACAGTTTGAAGGAATTGGGGTGTTGAATTCTCAAAACTGCTTCCAGCTGATTCTGGGTGTCATCTTTGGGGGGAAACCTGGGAAGGCTGTGTGCTGGCCACATCCTGGCATAGCTGGTCTGTTTGCTTCTGACTGGTGTCTGTGGCATGGAAATGTCTGGTGTCCCTTATCCTGTTTAAGGTATTGGCAGAACAAAGAACAAAGTTAAATTAAGGAAAAAAAATTTTTGGACCAGGGAATTGAGGGAGTATGTGACCTGTTTAAGATGGATTGCTTAATTTGGCTCCCTGGAACTCACACAAGAACTACTTGGGTTTGTGAAAACAGAAGGTTTAGACACATGGAAGGCAGCATAAGAGAGAAATTTGATTTGGAATTTATTTGGTGAGGTAACCTGGAAAAACCTCTCAGCTATCAAACTGTCAGAGATCTTTAAGAAGGATAAGATTTTACTTGAGTTACTGATTTAAAAAAATGACAGAGAACTTACTTGGTTGGCACCCAGAGCTACTCCTTTTGGGTCCTCCATGGTCACTGAAGGTTGCACTTGACCTTTGTTGGTTAGTGCCAGGTCTGTCAAGCTCCAGAAGACCCTGTGGGCTAAGAAATCTGTAGGAAGACAGGCCTACCTTGACCTGAGCAGCTAGGCTGTCGATTCCAGCGATTTCGTCTACGTCTGGAGGTCTTTAGTTTAGACAAAAGGCAGTTTTTCCAAATGGTCAGCACTCAGCAGTCAAAGCGAACTGCAGAAGGAAGTTGTTCGGCACCCGTCTGTCTTCTGTCTTCTTGGAGGAAGCAGAGAGCTGCAGCTAGGAGCCAACCTGTCTCTTTTGTTATGAAAAGTTTTTTAATAATTAAATATTTAAATATCACATTCCCCAGATCTCTGAGTAGTTGAGGGCTGTTTATTAGGCATAGCTGCAGTATAGAATCTGCCTGGAAGTTTGTGTCTGAGCTTGACTGTTTTGGCTCTTAACAGGTAATATTTAAACTCGTAAAAATAGGCAAAGAAGAAGCTGCTTGCATAGAAAGTTAATGGCAGAACTGACAACAGTGGAGAACAGCTTAGTATATTTTTAAGAGACTTTAAAGTACATACCAGTTTAAAATATGAGACTTTTAATTTCATAGTCTGAAATGAGATGTAATGAACAATTATTATACAGAGAAAGAGTGAACAGGACTTGGGCAACGTGGATGCCTTTGATGGGCTCCATCAAAGGCATGCCATTGCACAAAACACATGTAACAGAATTAACAAGATTTTAGTGAAAACCAGGGGAAAAGGCAGGGTATACTTAAGAAAGAATGGGAGAGCTTGGTCATGTGACCTGGCCCTCAGCCAAGATGGCGATAAAGTCACCTGACCCCAGTCAACATGGCGGCGGTCACGTGTTTTGGGAAAAAAGTTACAATTTAGGGCTGGACGGCTAGTTCCCCATAGTCAAAGCCATGAAAACACCCGCAAAATAAACCATGGCACCTCAAGCCTACAATGAGAACAGCTCCCTGTTCAGGCGAGATGTAGATGGCACGAACACCTAGGACACATGATTGGTGTCCCTGATTCATGAGTGGGGTGATATGGGCCTACCTGGATCTGGGCAGATTACTCAGAAACCAGAGGCTGGGCTGCACCTTAGCAGTGGTCATGATGAAAAGAAGGAAGAAAAGGAATTAAAAAAGGAAAAGAGGAAGAACTGGAGACCCTGGGCCTCCAGGTGCAGGTGAGCTGGGGGGCTGGCCATGCTAAGAATGAATGCCAGTGAAGGGAACAACTGAGGCCCTGAAGACCTGCGGTTGGGAAAAGTCCCCCCCTAGAAACACTGGGGGGGTTGCTGGGCACTCAACGGTCAATTCCCCGGGTTAAAAGAGATGGTTAAGCTAGCTGAAATGGGGACACTCAAGATTAGAAGCCCGTGTTGTTTGGAGGGGCCACGCCCAGGCAGATGGAACACATGGGCAATTGTATAGACATGTCTGTCCCGGAAATTGGAGCTCAGAGTCCCAGATGGATACTGAAGCCAGAACCCCGGCCCCGGGGTGGTAGTCCAGGGTGGGCGAATCTCTCGAGTCCAAGTCACCAATAATATTTCAAAATCCCTGGGCAGTTCCCTGAGCAGCTAGCAAGGCCCCAGCAAGCAATGGGGTGGGTGCCGGCCCCGGAGAGGCTCGTGGCAGGTCCCGGGTCTGCCACCTGAGCAGCGGCGGGTTTCCAATGGTGAGCTGGCGCATGTGTAGGGACATGTGACAGACACATAGTATGAATCACAACTGAACCTTTATTGCTTAGAGGAGAGAGACAGAGACATAGAAAAAGAGAGAGAGGGAGGGAGAGAAAGAGAGAGAGAAAGAGAGACACATGCACACACGCCAAGAAGGGACAGCGAGAGAGATTCAAGATGGCGACGAGAGGTCAGAGGTTGTGGGGAGTGGGCATGGCTTGTCTCTTAAAGGGACCAGGGACCAAAAGAATAACAATAGGGGAGGTCATTTTGCTCAGAATGTGGGGATTACCTGAATGAGCTATCAAACCTTTGTCGGAAGCATATTGGTTAGCTCACACTTCAGAAGAATCTAGTGAAACATGGCATGATGGCATCCTATTGGGAGGTATACCTCATGGCACCAACCAGGAAGCTGGGGCAGGGATAGCTAATCCTCTTTATTTCCCCTATTTGTCCTTTTTATTCCATGTAAGAATGATGCCTGGGGGCAGTGGCTCACATATTCAGTGTGGATCTCCCACCATCACTAAGTTTTAATGGCATTACCTACAATTTTAACTCCTATATAACTCTAAATCAAGATAACAGTTAAGATTATCCATCTTATGACACTAGTTAGGACTCCTAGCAGTATTGGAGACAGTGCCTGAACTGGCCTTCTTTTCTAATCAGATTAATGACTACCTTAATTGTCATCATAGAACCTACATCCAGTACCTGATGGAATTAGGTGCAGTGATCCTCAGCCTATTACTGGATTGAGCTAAGTGTTGCTGTTGTGTGAGCCTGCTTGTTCATTCCCAGCTGCCCAGACTTGAAATAACCACACAGAAACTGTTTTAATTAAACTACTGCTTGTCCTATTAGCCCTAGCTTCTTATTGCCCAGCTCTTACATCTTAATTTAACCAATTTAACCTTGCTGGCTTACCAGCAAGGTTTCAGTTGATGGCTTGTGTCTTTCTTCTCTGAGGGCTCAATTGCATCTCTCTGACTCTGACTTCTTTCTCTCAGCATTCTGTTTAGTTTTTAGGCTTAACTCTACTCTTCTAAGCCACTGGCCGAAACAGATTCCTTACAAGCCAATGGTATTCACAGTATACAGAAGGGAATCACGCATCATTTTTCTCTCTAGTTGAGCAGATGGAAAAGTGGAGAAGAATTTTTGTAGGATATTTAGGCAAAAGTTTTTTTTCCTGAGGTTGTCCTAGCCAGCCAGCCATTTTCTTGCTTTTGTTTTTAGCTAAATTCTAAAAAAAAAAAAATCTTATCTTTTATTTATTTATATTTTATTATAGTTATTCATATGTTCCTGAGTGAGTCTATTTGCATGTTTATTCAGGTATCTATGGAGTCCGAAAGAGAGAATTGGTTCTTGCCACCCTGGATTTATAGACTATAGTGTGCTGCCATGTGGATACTAGGAACAGGGCTGAAGTTCACTGAATGTACTTAGAGTAGTCACTGCTAAGCCATTCACAACCCTCTAGCCATTTTATTTTTAATATGTTTTCTGAATTGAGATCTCTGTGTAAACATCAGGTGAGACGGGAAGTATTGGTTTATTTATTTGGTTGGTTGGCTGCTGTTTTTCTGTCAACTTGACACAAACTATAGTCACCTAGGAAGAAGGAAACTTAGCTGAGGCATTGTTTCTATCGCAGTGGACTGTGGGAATGTCTGTGGTACACTTACTTCATGAATTATTTATGTGGGTGTGTAAAGTTCAATGGGTAATGAGGTCAGCCCTAGGCAGTGTGTGTGGTTTGTATGACAGAGCAAAAAGAAACCCTGGAAAACAAGCCAATAGGCAACTTTCCTCTTCTCCTCTGACTTGTGTTCCTATCCCAACTTCCCTCAGTGATCACATCTGATCAAGATGTGTAAGCAAAATAGACCCTGTCTTCCCAAGTTGGTTTTGGGCAGTGTTTTTTCACAGAAACAAAACATATGTTTGTGGAGGCTGGACTTTCCACATGGTTGAACTGTCTGTCGGCACAGTATGATGTAAGATTCCTAGGAGTGGTGGTCCGGTTGGGCAAAAAAGAAGAGGAGAAAGAAAGAGAAACTAGTTTCTCTGGTTTGTTTTGAAAAACCCTCGTTTTCAACAGTGGTAGGAGAAATCCTCCAGTCTCAATAATTCAGGCCAACAGACGCAATCAGCAAGAGGTGTCTTTATTGATTACACAGGTGCCTGTGGGTGCAGCAGCAGTTTACACCATCTGAGCCCCAGCGGGCAAATTCAAACAGCCATAGGGAAAATGATTACATAAGAGGGTAGTATAGCACAAGCACTTCATTGGCTCTCAAATTGGTGGGCTTAGCTCATCCTGGGAATGGCCCCACGTCTATTCTCCAATTTCCCCAAAAAACCACAAAGACAGATAAAACACCCTGCAGCAAGTTGACAATTTAGGTAGCATGTCTGGGGGGGTGGGTGGAGTATTCCCTTTCCTCAGCCTAGTCAATGAGTCTGCAACCCATAGATATCCAGTTTTAGCATCAGCTGAGCCCGGGGGCCCAGCTAAATTTTCAGCAGAGTTTAACATAGTACGTGGGCATGGGGGGTCTTTCATTCCCCCCCTTGGGTTTTATCATGGATAGAAACTTATATCCATTCGTCTTGCTCTGGGGTCTGGCTTGCCTCAGGGTCCGTTTGCCTAAGTGCATGGTATTGCTGAGTGAGAACCATGGTCTGGATGACCATTAGTCTGTCCTTAACGAATTGGACTAGCCTGTTAAGGATACAGGGCCCAAAGGTCAGGATGAGCTTCAAAATAATTATAGGACCCGTGATTGTGGAGATCAGTGTTGTAAACCAGGGAGATCGATTAAACCAGCTTTTAAACCAATTTTGTTGTGATTCAGATCCCTTTTGACGTTTGGCTAATCTATCTTTGAGTTTGTCCAGGGTTTCAGTTACTATTCCTATCTGATCAGCATAAAACAACATTCTTCCTTAAGTGTGGCGCATAACCCCCTTTAAGAAATAGCAGATCCAGTGCCCTCCTGTTTTGTAGGACCATTTCAGACAGGGAGGTAAGAGAGTTTTCTAACAGGGAGAGGAGGTTTCGAGGGCCTGCAAATCTGCACTAGATATCCTGAAGGTAGGTCAGCTTGTTCCCTTGTATCAGTGCAGCAGCCCCTGTTCCTATTCCTGCGGTAACCCCTCCTACCCCCAGTAGCATAGCCAAAGTCAAGGTAGTGGGTTTTCTCTTGGAGCGAGAGCTGCCTTCAAAAAAAGTCCAGGACAGTCTCAGGGGCATGATGGGTAGTGTGGGGTAGTATCTGTGCCAATATACAATAGTCTGCAATTTGGTCAAA
Source organism: Microtus ochrogaster (assembly GCF_000317375.1). Lineage (NCBI taxonomy): Eukaryota > Metazoa > Chordata > Mammalia > Rodentia > Cricetidae > Microtus > Microtus ochrogaster. Next base: position 91,127 of record NW_004949192.1, read on the forward strand.
AACCTGGGTTGGCACACATGGAGTTAGGCCCGAGTTACAAGCCCATCATGCCTCAGGAGGAGGAAGCAGGTAATAGTTTCCCTTGGGGAGTGTCAATGTGTGGTTACAAAAAGGCTGATAGGTTCAGGGCACAGTTCCTAGGCATGTTCCTCTTTCTATTTGAGTGGGGGTTAACTTGTGTATGTTTTGATGCTTAGAGACTCTGGGACGCTGCTAGCATAAGTTATATTTCCAGTTATGGCTATTCCTTCATAATAAGGGGGGGGCCTAGGGGGCCATGCAGAGCCAGCAGGCTTATGTTAACTCTGGCTGAGTGGAGTTAATGGCCGAGTATGCTCCCTCTATCAGATTGTATAATCTCTCCCCAGTATTAGGAGGTGGTCCCTTTATCCAGCTTTGATAATCCTGCTTTCCTTGGGGGGGGGTAAAAGAAATATTAAGGGGTAGACAGTATCCCGTGGTGCAGGACCATTCACCTGTTCCATGCCTGTAGTCCCCTGTTTTTAGTATTTTTCCAAGGGGGGACCTTTTCCCAACCATGGTGGACTATAATCTTATCCGAGAGGGAGGATGGGTTCCAATATGCATCACCTGTGGTTTTGCATCCCCAGGTAGCGCAAAAATATTCCCCAAGGCCTCCACATCAGTGGGCAGAAGCCTGATTTCTCCCATCCCGGGGGCAGACATAAAAATCAAGTGGAACAAGAAGACACCGCCTAATAAGATGGGAACAGCCTCCTACCCCATCGCCTCCTGAGGTTGGTTCCATATTAAGTGTTAGCTGATCATGTTTAAAAGCAGCTATGTCGAAGCCGGGCGGTGGTGGCGCACGCCTTTAATCCCAGCACTCGGGAGGCAGAG
>NW_004949192.1:93547-94076 GCF_000317375.1 Microtus ochrogaster
GGCTTTAGGGCAAGCACAGCACCAAGGCAGTTGCTAGGAGGCAAGGATTTCTCCAGGGGTTATGGCAGGGGGAGGTGGTCTTCCTCTGTGAGGAGGGCGTGGCAGAGACAGATAAGCAGCCTTCCTCTCCTGTAGAACTGAGAACAGCAGGGAAGGCAAGAAAGTCCCTGGTTTGGTCAGCAAAAGGCTTTGATCATACATTCAGGGGTGACCAGCAGGGAGGAACGAGTCATTTATTTGTCCTTTTATAGTTCATAAGGTGACCAGTTTGTTCAATGGTTGTTTTAACCATTTTTAAAGAGTATTCAGTTCTTGTGTCCGTTAGAAAATCTATAGAGGTATCTAATGTCCTTTTTCTTGTCATAAGCACATTGGCCTTTGTCCAAGAGGGTGTCTCTGTCCATCTTCATTTGTCTTTGATCTTCTGTTGCCCAGGGTCCTTATATGTCTGAGTCCTGTCTTTTTTTCTAGTCAAATTTCTTTCTTGCCTATGATCCCTCCAGTTTTTTTTTTTTTTTTTTTTTTTTTT
>NW_004949192.1:95153-98176 GCF_000317375.1 Microtus ochrogaster
ATGAAAATGCAAACTGATACAGCTACTTTGAACATTAGTATGGTGGATTTTCAGAATTAGGTAACATATTATTTTAAACGTAGCAATATCCCTTTTGGGCCTATTTTACATAGCAGAATTATTTCATCATAGACAGAACCGAAAAACAACCCAAAATGTATTTCTTTTATATCAATAATAAATGAAAATCATGTTTTTAAATATCCATAAACATAAAGAATCAAAGGAGCCATTTCAATTTAAGCACATTTTTCCATACACCACAAAAGGGTGCAGGACCTCAGGACAGACAGCTGAGAGCTGCCCTGTCTCCACCTGGAATAAAACCTGGAACCTCTTGTATTGTAGGCAGTGCTCTTAACCGCTGAGCCATCTCTCCGCTCGGTAGCAAAGAGAGCTAGCTGTGAGTAGAGGTGGGCAGGATTGTTGGCAGCTGAGCTTAGGAGCAGAGACTCCTTGCCTTGGAGTCCCGGGTGACAGCAGAGGCTGCAGCTGCTGAGAGAGTCCCCACAGCATGGTGCCTGGGACTGAGCGCAGAGGCCCCTCCCCTGGGCAACATAGCTGGAGCCTGTGGCGAATTATCCCCGGACCTGCCTTTTCGCCCATGGTGACTGCTGCTGGAAGAGTCCCTTCAACAAGACCAAGGCTGCCTCCTAATCCGACAGTGGCCAGGGTGTCCTGCCAAGCCCCTCCAGCATCGAAGCTCAGGCAGGCTCCGCTCCCTCCCCGCAGAGACCTGCTCTTTCCCATAATTGCAACTGCAAGCGGGGCAGTTCAGCGGTGCAGCCCCAGGAAGGCACAGCCTAGAGAGGCATGGGAAAGGGCAGAGTGCCAGCGTTTCTTTCAGATTTCCACAGCTGGGTCTGCAGCTTTTCTTTAAAGTTAGAGTTAGGGTCAGAGAGGTGGTTACTTATTGCCCCATGGTATCAGATTTAAACTCAAGTGCAAAAAGACATAACATAAAACTAAAAACATGAAACAAAACAAAGCTAACAAAGACAGGACAGACAGCAAGCCAGAAGCTGTGCAGCAACAGACTGGCGTAAAGCCGAGTTCAGATGGAGGTGCAGAGGCAAAGTGTCTCTGATCCTCCAACAGGGTGGCCTGATCACACTCAGATACAAAATGAGCCCAGAAAAATCGGGCTCCAGATATCCCTGGGACGTCTCCCATGGATGGCGGATTGAGTTGCCAGAGTCCATCGACTCTTAACTCTAATCACGCTTACCGAACATTTGCACGTATGAATGATTTCTGAATCAAGATTCAAACAGACAGACGAGACAGAACAGCGCTTTTTCCCTGGCTAGCCAAATGACTTACCTCCTGGTAGTTATCTGAATTATTGAGGGGGGGCTCCCCAAAAATCCATCTTGGTGGGACCTCCAAGATGAAAAACCCTCGTTTTCAAGGGTGGTGGGAGAAATCCCCCAGTCTCAATAATTAAGGCCAACAGATGCAATCAGCAAGAGGTGTCTTTATTGATTACAAAGGCGCCTGTGGGTGCAGCAGCAGCAGCTTATGCCAACTGAGCCCCAGCAGGCAAATTCAAACAGCCATATTTATAGGGAAAAATGATTACATAAGAGGGTAGTATAGCACAAGCATTTCATTGGCTCTCAAATTGGTGGGCTTAGCTCATCCTGGGAATGGCCCCACGTCTATTCTCGAATTTCCCCTAAAAACCACAAAGACAGATAAAACACCCTGCAGCAAGTTGACAATTTAGGTAGCATGTCTTGGGGGGTGGAGTATTCCCTTTCCTCAGCCTTGTCAGTGAGTCTACAACCCATAGACATCCAGTTTTAGCATCAGCTGAGCCCGGGGGCCCAGCTAAATTTTCAGCAGAGTTTAACATAGTACGGGGGTCTTTCAGTTTGCTTGCTTACTTGCTTGCTTGCTTTTTCCAAAATGGGGTTTCTCTGTGTAATAGCCCTAGCTTTGCTGGAACTCACTTTGTTGTCCAGGCTGTACTCCGACTCAAAGAGTTTTTCCTGCCTCCGTCTCCCAGGAGCTGGGAATAAAGACGTACCCCAACTACGCCTGCTCATAGATAACTGTTCTTTTACTCCTGGGGCAGGAATCCCAGAACTCAGCACTTGGGGAGAGGGTCAAAAGTTCAAGGTTAAGAACAGCTACCAAGAGACTCTGCCCCAAACAAAACAAAAACTCAAAATGAACAAATGAACACATTACTTCCTGATGGCAGAGAGAGGGAGAGATGGAAGCTGCCTCTTCAAGAGGGAGACAGAAAGGGAAGAGACTCAGGCTGCAAGCAGGAAGGAAGATCTGCCTGCCTCAGCAGACAGGGGAGGGAGTGGGCATGGCTTGTCTTTTAAAGGGACAGAACAGATCACTACAAATGTGTGAAATCTGATGCATGACAAATACCTACCTTCCAGTCAGAATTAAAAAAGTGAACTTTTAAGTAAGTTCCTAGATTATAGCAATTGCAGGTGATAAATATCATAATGTCTATTCATCTTTCATGTGTTGAAAGAAGTGATCAACAGAATCCCTAATAGATTTCTGATTGAAAACCTATTATTTATCTCATTTTCATGTGGTTGGATCATATTTAGCATTTTGCCCTGAGCTCCTCAGAGATTCAACAATCTTTCTCTACCTGCCTTTTTGTTCTTCATTTTTGTAGTCAGACTGATGAATATCTTTAATGTCACCATAGAACAGTCATCCAGCGACTGATGAAAACAGAAGCAGAGACCCACAGCAGAGCACTGGGCTGGGCTCCCATAGTCCAGTTGTGAAGAGAAGGAGGAATGACAATATGAGCAAAGAGATCAAGACTATGATGGGTACACACACTGAAACAGTCTACCTGAGCTAATGGGAGTTCATCAATGGGAAGGAACAATCATAGGAACAAACTAGACACTCTAAATGTGGGTGACAGTTGTATGACTAGAGCAGACTATGGGGCGACTGGAAGTGCCACCAAGATTTATCTCTACTGTTTGTATAGGCTATTTGGGAACCCATTCTCTTTGGGCAGATATCTTGCT
>NW_004949192.1:98980-130145 GCF_000317375.1 Microtus ochrogaster
TGTTTTCTTTTAAAAATAAAATAAAAATAGAAGGAAAAAGCAGCAGTAATTTTGAATTTCTTATTGAAATACTTTTTTATAATAGATTTTGATCATGATTTCCACTTGCCTAATTTCAACCAGCTTTTCTAAACTTCCCTTCTTACCAAATTCATTTTCTTTCTGTCTCCCTTTTAAAAGTAGCAAGCTAAGAAAAACAAGAAAACAGAAATGCACATGTGATATCTTAAAAATGGAAATTAAAATATTCAAGGGAAAAGCCAATAATCCAAAACCAATATGCTCAAACATAGCAAAATGAAACTGTCAATCTACAAAAATACCACCGAGTTTGCTGTATTGGCCAGCTTCTGCTGGACAAACTACCTGCTTGCAAATTAAAGTGGCTTGAATCAGAACAGCAGCCTGTAGGCTACTAAGTAAATGATGTTTGTTAAGGAACACAATGAGGGATTGGGAAGATCAAGTTAGGTAAATGATAGAAATGGAGAGCCAGGAAGGAGATACCTTGAAAGAGGAAGCCATTGTGGGATTAGCAAGAAACCAGGCACTAGGGAAATTCCCAGGAAACCACAAGGATAACCCCAGCTAAGAATCTAAGCAATAGTGGAGGGGGTATATAAACTGCCCTTCACCTGTAATCAGATTGTGATGACTACTTAAATTGTCATCATAAAACCTTCTTCCAGTAACTGAAGAAAACAGATGCAGAGTCCACAGATAAGCACTGGGTGGAACTCCTGGAGTACAGTCATAGAAAGGGAGGAGCAATAATATGAGCAAAGGGGCCAAGACTATGATGGGAATACCCACAGAAACAGCTGACTTGATTTAATGGGAGCTCACTGATCACAGACTGACAACCGGGGAACCAGCATGTTACTGAATTAGGCCCTCTGAATGTGGGTGACAGCTGTGTGGCATGGGCAGTTTGTGGGGCCACTAGTAGTGGAATTAAATGTATTCCTAAGTGTATCAACTGGCTCTTTGGATCTCATCCGCGAAGGATGGATACCTTGTACAGAGACACAGGGGGAAGGGGCTTGATCCTCTCTCAAGTGATGGGGCAGATTTTGTTGACTCCACATGAAAGGCCTCACCCTCTCTGAAGATTGGATGGTGGGTGGGGTGGGGTGAAGGTGGGCTGAGTGGGAGGACAAGGAGGGCGAGGGAACTGAGATTGATACGTAAAATAAGATTGTTTTCTTTAACAAAAAGAACACAGTAAAAATGGTGATACTGTTCTAAAAGCAATTGCTTTGCTATTCTAAAGCACCTCAAACAGAAGCACTTAAAGAGAAATGTGGATGCTTTATTTGTTTATTTGTTTGTTGTTTGTTTGTTTATTTTGTTATTTGAGGCAGAATTTCACTGTAGCTTTGGAGCCTGTCCTGGAACTAGTACTGTAGAGCATGCTGGCCTCAAGCTAACAGAAATCCTCCTTTCTCTGCCTCACGAATGTCGTGACTATAGGCATGGGCCACAACCACCCAGAGAGTGGTTTTATAAGTAAGCAGAGCACATGAGATTGTTATTGTAGCACCGCACATGGATACCAGCTCTACAAGAGTAGAAGATGAGAACACAACAGAAATATCTGTAATGGAAACAGCACACATCTTTGGAGATCACACAGACAAGTGACTAGAGCACAACAGAGCTTGTGTGTTAGGGTTTTCTGCTCCACAGTGACAGAACATTACATGGGTTTCTCTATGTGTATAGAAGGAGTTTTTATCAGAAGGACTTGCAGACTGTGGCCAACTAATCCAACAACGGCTGCCTGCAAACCGAAGGTCCAAAAATTCAGGGGTTTCTCAGTTACAAAGGCTGGATATCTCAGCTGGTCTTCAGTGTATGCAGGATTCATGAAGAATTCAGCTCTAATACAAGTGAAGGAGTCCTAGCAAGGCAACAAGAGCAAACAGGCAAAGAACAAAACTGTCTTCTTTTGTGCCATCCTATAGGCTTCCAGCAGAAGGTGTTACTAAGATAAATGGTGTGTCTTGAAGTTCTGGTTTAGAAGTGCATCTACCTATTTCAAATTTGCAAAAGATTCTTCACAGGTGTATCCTCCATTTTGGGATTTTAGTTAATTCCAGATGTCACTACATTAACCATCATATCGTATTTGCAGAATCAGTATAGTACTACTATTGCAGCAAAATAGAAATGTCCTTGAGAGAAAAGCAGACTGGTTTAGTGCTCCCACTCTCTAGTGGTTTGCATCAGAATAGAAGCATGTCATTTCCTAGGAAGGCAGGTTTGATAAGTACAGAGAGACAAATTTGTAATCCAGATGCAATTCACAGAGAAATACTGCAGGCAATGTTGTGATTGATTTACAAGAAAGAAAAGCAGATGAGGTTATTATTATTATTATTATTATTATTATTATTATTATTATTATCACTTTACTTTGACACTGAACAAGAAAGGAATAGGAATTCAGAGTATAAGAATGTGTATCTTTTGCAATGTACAATGATACCTTTAGAAAATGAATTCACAAGTTACTAAAATACTACACAGTGATGTATTTGCAAAACCATTGATCTTCTACAGCAGAGAAAGCTATGTCCTCTTTACGATGGGGTGGGTGGTTTGATTACTACAACACTGTAGTTGCTTGTATCAGAGCAACAGCAGGTAGATTGCTAGGTAAAGCTGGCTTTTAGGAACACACTGAAAATTGTAGTGTTTAGACAGCAACAAGGAATCTTTTGTATCATTATACCTCACAGAGATTTACTGGAGCAGAAATGGAGATTGATCAATGAAGAACAAGAGCACATGGGCTTAATATATCATGGAGCAAAGACAGTAAACAGTGTCCTGGTGCAGGAGGGTCTTCTTTCTTTGTGTTGCTTTCATTGGTCAAATAAAGAAACTGTCTTGGCCTTTCGATAGGGCAGAACTTAGATAAGCAGGGAAGACAGAACTGGATGCTGGGAGGAAGAAGGCAGTGTGGCAGATGCCATGGCTCTCCTCTCCTAGATGGATGCTGATTAGACTCATGCTGGTAAGCCACAGTCAAGTGGCGATACACATTAATGGAGATGGGGTAAACGAATATGTAAGAGTTAGCCAATAAGAGGCTAGAGCCAATGGGCCAGGCAGTATTTAAATGAATACAGTTTCTGTGTAATTATTTCAGGGGTAAGCCAGCTGGGAACCTGGTGGAGGGACACAGCCTGCCGCTCCTCCATACTACAGTGTCATCTTGGAGAACACACACAAAAGTGACATTTTCAAAGACCAATGTAATTCTACTATGAATCACGCCATGCCATTTGCAACAAAGGAGACAGTTTTACTCCTACAACTCTGAAGTGCATGCATCACAGCAGCAGCACACAGGCTCCTCAGTAAAGCCACTGAGTAGAGGACACAGGGGGAGCAATACTCCTTTGACAGCAGCACAAACTTCGCTGTACCAACGCACCTCACGAAGATGTCCTGCAAGAAGACTGGTGATTGATTTGCAAGAAAGCAGGGCTCATGAGTTTATTATTACTGTATCACTGCACTCAGGCAGTAACGGACACTCCCTAGAGAAAGCTGATTTTTCCAACCAGGTATCAATTACACACAAACTTTTAATTATAGATGGCAACCCATGTCCACATGACCCTGTCAGTGCTAGGACAAAATCTGGACTGAACTTGTGTAGGCCTTGTGCATGCTGTTAGTCTCTGAATTCATAAGTGTATAATGCCTACTGTTTCTAGAAGAAACAGTTTCATTTGATTCATTCATCACATCAAGCTCTCTCTCTCTCTCTCTCTCTCTCTCTCTCTCTCTCTCTCTCTTTTGGTTTTTTGAGAGAGGGTTTCTCTGTAGCTTTGGAGCCTGTCTTGGAGCTAGCTCTTGTTAGACCAGGCTGGCCTCAAACTCACAGAGATCTGCCTCTGCCTCCCGAGTGCTGGGATTAGAGGCATATGCCACCACCTCCTGGCCACATCTAGCTCTTATACTCATTTTTCCTCTTCTTCCACTTAAGTCTCTGATCCTGTAGAGTAGGGGTTTGTGGAAGACATGCCATTTAGGACTGGGTCCTCCAAAATCTCTCACATTGTCCAATTGTGGGTTTTTGTGTTAGGTCCCATCTGCTGGAGGTAGTAACTTCTCTGATGAGGGCTAAATGAAGCACTGATCAATGGGCACGGCAGTATATATCATTAGGGGTCATTTTATTGCAATGTTCCCTTCACAGAATAGTATTATATTTTCCCTTATGCCCACATTCTATCTTTTCTCATGTTCTTGGCCACTTAACAACATCAGGTATTCTTGCTGGATACTGTAGTAGGAGAGCTGTGCCCTCTTCATGGGAAAGCTCACCCCAGCACTTGGAAGAAATGGCCCCACCACTCACCACAGGCAGGCGAGATCTGGCCCTGATGGCATGGGTTTAGAATAACTAGCTCTGCTCCTCCTTTGAGGAGTGGATCCAAAGGCCCAGACCTACTCTGAACTGCTGCCCAGACCCACATCTTGGGCCTTGGGTTTGCTCACCCTAGCTGGTTGCCACATCTATAACATCCTGGAGTGCTCGAAGAGACTGGTCCTGAAGAACAATCGCTACAGGATCTTCATAACTCCTAGCAACAACAAGGTATTCGAGAGGAGTTTTGATGAGGGCACAGTGATGGCGGTGTACCAGAAACCAGAAACCTCGAGCCAGATCAATGACAGATTGCAATGAACATTTTACGGATGGGGCTGATTGAACAAAAGGGGTACACTGTGTGACACAGGGCAGCACCTGATGCCACTAGGATGAATGAAGAGGTGTTTGAAAGATGGGGGAGCAAGGTGAGATTTTTGTTTGTTAGTTGGTTTTGTTTTCCTTTTAATTAATTTTGGGGGGGGGGTGTTTTACAGGGTTGAGGGGTGGATGTGAAGGGTATAGAACGATTGGGTTGTATGATATGAAATTTTCAAAGAATAAAGAATTATGTTTGAAACAATATAACAGAATCAGGAATCAGATCTGTCACATGATTGGGTTTTAAATCCAACCAGAAATTAAATGTTTACTGACAATAATACACTACTATTCCCCCAATGTATCATGCAGGCAAATTTGAAATGGAAAGATAGTGAGAAATACCGTACTTTTTCAGTAGTGTGAAGAGTACCTTCCAAATGCTCTTAAGCAGGCTGTGAGAAGACCGATGTGGCCAGGGTCGAGACTGACAAGGGCAAAGGTGGGGGTTGAAGGCCCTGCAGAGGAGAGTGAATGAGTAGACAGCTTGACAGACAGCTCCCGACACTGGAGAATGGACTGTGGGGCTGGATAGAAAAAGCAGCTGGTCCAATGTCTTTCCTTCTAATCAGCAGGGATGCTGAGCCCACCCACACACATTCAACATGTGCACGATTCAAAAGAGCACAATAGCCTTAAAACAACTTCTTTCATCGTTCTGCTGTGCTCCAAGTAGTGTTAACAATGGTACTGGACAGGCAGCTGGGAAAGGCATTAAATGTCTACTTGAGTCTTATGGTTTCACATCCTCCACTAGATAACTGGCATCTTCGTGTCATGAGTGATAATTTTACACTTACATCATATTTGGTCAGCAAAGAAGTGTTAACAATGGTAATAGAAAGTGGTGCATGGCTATAATTCTAGTACTAAGGGTGGAATTGAAAGCAGTCCCATGAGTTTCTGGCCAGCCCTAGCCTGTGTTACGTAGTAAGACCTTGCTTCAAAAAGAAAACAAAAGCAAATAATGACTGCTTGACAAGTGTACTGTAAGTATTAAATTTAGTTCATATTATATAACTGAAATGATTTAAAAAGTATTGTAAAGGGACGGTCTCCCGTGGATGTCAAGCAACCTGGTACTTCAAGTTATAGTGGGACCTTTTCTCCTATTAAGGCTAAACAAGGCATCCCAATAGGAGAAGAGAGTTCTAAAAGCAGGTAAGAGTCAGGACATCTTTTACTCTCACTGGTAGGAATCCCACAGGAAGTTCAAGCTGTAATATACGTATGCAAAAAGGCTAGGTTAACCCATGCAGACTCCCTAGTTGTCAGTTCAGTTTCCTTCAATCACTGAGTCCAGGTGAGGATTCTGTGGGTTTTCTTGTGAAGTCTTTGACCCCTGTGGCTCCTACAATCCCTTCCCCAATCTTTTGCAGGGTTGCCTGGGTTCTGTTTATTTTGTTTTCTGTCTACTCTATTTATGTTTAGCTGTGGGTTTCTGCATCTGTTTCCCTCAGCTGCTAGACAAAGCCTCTATGCTGATGCCCCATCTAGGCTACAATTTATGAGTATAGCAGAATATCATTGCAAATATCCTTGACTTTTTCCTTTTATGAAGTCATGTTTTGTTCTATTCTAGGCCTTTGGGCTATGCAATCTCCAGGTCTGGCCCTGCAGACGGTGTCAGGAATGAATCCCCGCTCATAGTATGGGTCTCAAACTGGGTCACTTATTTGTTGATCACTTTCACAATTTCTGGACCACCTTTAACCCAGTCGGTTTGTAGGCAGGACAAATTTAGGTCAAAGGCTCTGTGGCTGGGCTGGTGTCCCAATTCCTTCACTGGATTCCTTGCCCAATTACAAGAGATGGCGAGTTCAGGCTCCACATCCCCCATTGCTAGGATTCTTATCTATGCTCACCCTCATAGATTCCTAGGAGTTTTCATTACACCCGGTTTCTGGCTTGTTCCAGAGATTTTTTCCCCTACTCTAGTTATTTTTCTCCATGCTCCCTCCCTCTAAGCTCCCCCAACAAAATCCATCCTGTTCTTATCTCCACTCACCCCCATCCAACATTCAAACACACAAATAGTTCTAGGGCCAAGAAGAAAAGGGAGAACATTTACTTGACATTTGTGTCCTTGATTGTGGCCTACACCTCATTTTGTAAACCGGAAATTTTCTTATATAATTCCCATAATTCTTCAAGCATACGTGTTTGGTGGGTATTATAAAGAATCAGAGACAGGCGAGCAGCTGTGAGTCTTGAGAGTGCGTGCTTGCACTGACACATGTCACCACTAGAGGGCACACGTGTACTTGACAAATTACCAAAGGAATAAAAGGCTTCAAAAAGTCGGATACTTTATTTCTACCATTTGAAAACACTGCTCTCATCAATCCATGTAGCAGGAATTACTCCTGAGGAAATTTGTGAGAGATTGGGACTGAAACATTTCTCGTATTTTAAAAGGATTGAAATCATTCAGAATATATTCTTATTCCTTTCTAAAATTGAGATAAAAAACTAATAAAATATAGAAGATACATAAGTTCCATGCAGGAACTAATGACTTCATTTGCAAATGACAGACAGTTATTAAAAACTTGAAAATCAGAAATAATATTTGATCAACCAAGAAGTTTTAATTTCCCATAATTTCTGCTACAAAGGAGCTGCACAGAGTGCGTGACAGACCCGGAGATACATCATGCGCACTGCAGATACATGGTGCAATTGAGATGGGAAATTCTGATACATATGGAGACAGAATCTCACTCTGTAGCCTTTGGTGTTCTGAGATTCACTGATAAACTCAGACTCCAGCCCAAGATGATTATCCTGTTTGATAGTTCTGAATGCTCAGTAAGGATCACAGACATAAACCACATTGCTCAGTTTCTGACTATTCCTCATACAAGCACCCAATTTATGCAATCAAAAACCACAACAGTAAAATTACCTGAAAAAAATATACAGGAAGAAAATGACAATAAATCAGAACACAAGCTAACAAAAGAAAACATAAGAAGAAGAACAGGTACAAAGTGATCTCTTACTGCAGTTAGAAAAAGCACACAGCATTCGTGGAATTCATTGGAAAAGGGGAGCACTCATTTTAAATTAAGAATAAAAATGGAGCAGGAAAGAGATGGCATCATGATTAGGAACACTGGTCGCTCTTCCAGACAACCCAGGAATGATTCCCAGAGCCCACATGGCTGATCACAACTATCTGTAGTTCCCAGGAAATCTGAACTCCATGGGCACTTCAGTCCTATGTGCAGAGACATACATGTCGTGAAAACACTAATACACAAAAATTACATAAATTTATTGAAAGAATAAAAATGATATTTACACCGTTTCCTTAGAATTATGCATACCACAGAAAGGAAGCAAAAACCTGAATATCTCAAATTATTCAAAGTCACAAGTGATAGGATGTTATGATTCTTAAATCTAATGGAGCATCATAATTCTAATTAAAACCCTTAAAAAGAAAATCTTAAGACAAGGGTGTTTCTCAACCAGTTCTAGTACATTATAAAGAAAATTTTGCAGTGCCAGGCTCATAAATTGAAGTAAATTAAAAAGAGATTCACTGAAGAACGTATGTGTAGCAATATAAAAGTGTTTTCAAATTTTCCAGATGCAGATTCAGATATAGCTGGAGTCTCTGTGGAGGGAATGGAATAAGCCAACACTCAACGAACTATATGCTCACAAAAGTAAAATTCAAAGAAGTGAGACAGGAAAAGGAAAAACAGTAAGAGAAAAATGAGCTCAGCCATGTCTAAAATGACAAGACAGGACAGGGTACCATTACAGTGCTTTAAGGTAAACAATACATATGTATATTTCAATCAATAGTGTGAATGATCATATTCAAAGACAAATGTAAAAAGTATGAACTCTCAGTAATTCCACATTTTGCCAAATTAATATATATTCATGATAAAAACAATTATAGCACTGGTAAGTGCACATGCTTGCTTTTTCATTACCTAAAAATATCTTTCACAGTCATTGAAATTTTGAGACATGCATGTTGTGTTAAACGAAACAAATGCACAGGTAACTCTAGGAAATCGGAGACCTTCAAGAACTATTTTCTAGATAGGCTATTGGTACACACAGCAGCAAGGCACTGGGTTTGCAGGTAAGGACAGCTTTGGAGGATGTGTGGACCAGACAGAGACTTTCGCTGAGAACTAGCAAAAAATTTAAAGGCTAATTTCCCTTAACATCAGAATTAAAATAATCAAGAACGATGAGTTTAGTTCAGGGCTATGTGGGCCTACAGTTGTTATTGAGATTCCTTGTGCATGTGTAAGTATATCCTTTAAAGCAGCTTTGCATCATTTAAGGATTCTTTAATAGTGATAAGAGAAATGAGAAATAGATTTCTCAGTCTGAAGAATAAGTGAAATTTGTAAATTGGCTTTTCCCCTTTCAAAGGAGTATCAGAAAATGTTAGTAGTCCCATCCCATTCAAGTGAAGTTCCTCCCCTTCTTCCTTTCCCTGGTACTGGCACTTCCAGGAATGGGCTAGCAAACAAACCCAAGAATGTTAGCTAAGTGTCATCCGTGGGGATTTCGTTAGTTTTTCTTGTAGTGGTGAGGAACAGACCTGGGACCTTAGTGCATACTAAACAAGTGATCTGCGACCAGTCTACCTACCAATTCCTACATTTAGTTACTTTCCTACAATTATTAGAAATATGTTTGCTTAGTTTTTTAAATGTTTTTATATTGAAAATAATTTTTATGCACTATATTCCCCATCTCCTCCTAGATCCTCTACACCTCCCCACCCTTCAAGCTCCATGCCTCCCATCTCTCTCTCTCTCTCTCTTTGGAAACAAACAATAAGGCAAAGAGCTGTCAAGTTTTTCTTGTCAAGTGTTCTTGAAAGCTGAGGCATGTCAACGTAGGACACAGCTTTTGTGCTTGAGAATTCGCCATAATAAAGGCTCAGGACAACAATGGGCTCCCAAACTCCCTCTGTAGTTGCTGGCCAGCTAATAAAGACTTCCTATCAGCTTAAATCCATTTCTGATTAGTCTTCGGTGGTGGATACTCCACATTTCGAGCAAAAGACAAGTAAGATTAGAAAATAATAATAAACATTGAATAAACCAAAAGTCTAAAAAAAACTTTATTTTTTGATTGATTGCTTGATTGATTTAAGAGCAGGGATTGCTTTGTAGTCCAGGAAGACCGTGGAGTTATTATCTTCCTGCCTCAGGTTTTTAAGTGCTTTGATTACTGGTGTGAGCTATCAGTCTAAGCTGTAACTATCTTTAAATTTAGTGAGATTCTTACCTATAACTCTAAGTTCTAATATTGATTAAAGCCTTTGACTCGTTGTTAATTAGCATATAACAGAAAATTATTTGTGTATAAGCTTTCTTATATAATTTCTATGCAGTTTTAATATTCAGGAACTGTATGAAAGTGTCAGTATAAATGACTTTTTAATTTTTGTTTATCCATATATTTATTTATTTACTTACTTACTTTTATGTGTATGAGTGGTTTGCATGCATGTACCAATTGCATGCCTGGTGCCTACTGTGGCCAGAAGGATTTTGTTGGATCCCATTGAATTAAAGTTATGATTGTTATGAAAGTTGATGTGGGTGCTGGGATTCAAGCACAGTTTTCTGCAAAAACAGCAAATGATCTTACCCACTGAACAGTCCATTCAACCATGAAAGTCATTATTTTGCACAATAAATATGTGTTAATAAAATTCAGAATTACAGGCATTCATAGCATAATATACATACACAATGATAAATTCCATACAAAATAGAACTAAATCAGCATGTTTTCATTGTTAATTTCAAAATGTATAAAACAAAATGGTACATTAAAGAATTTATATCTCAAAAAGATAAAAGGGACACTGTTTAGCATCTACAACACAGATATTAAATTTACATTTAGAGAACTGCTATATTGAATGTTTTAAAAAAAACTTTAAAAATCTGAAATATTGGTTTCATATGATATTTATGCATTAGAATCTCACAAGATTTAATCAGGGGATTTTGGGAAGGTGCCTAAGGAGAAATAAAACAAAAGAAAAGTGTGACTGTTTTTTAAGAAAGGGTCTCACTTAGTAGCCTTGGTTGGCTGGAATTCACCATATAGACTAGGCTGGCCTTAAACTCATAAAGACCCACTTGCTTTTCACTCCCAAGCATTGCGATTAAAGTTGCATACCACTATACCAAGCGTGTATCCTATTCTAACCTCACTTGTCAAAACTTTTTCAAAGTCACAAGAGCCATTTTATATTGGGCAATGACTTTCTCAAATAATAAATATATATTTAAAGTCCTCTACTTTCCTAAGAAGCAATATGTATCATAGCAAGCATCACCCCGTTTCTAGGCTGAGACAACTCGCCTCCATTCTTTTCATATTCCTATCCTCAAGCATTTTACTACACTGTCACAGTTAGAATCTGGCTAATTTCGACATGAACATTACCAAATGGTAATTCTGTATATCATGAAACAATAGAACACTTTTTCCTAAAATATGCAGTTGATTAGTGTACCGGCTGATTTTGTGAGTCAACTTGACACAGCGTATAGTCAGCAGAAACGAGTGAGTCTCAGTTGTAGAAATTCATCCATGAGTCCAGCCGTAAAACTGTTTTTTAATTAGTGGTCAATGGGAGAGAGCCCAATCCACTGCAAGTGGTTCCATCCCACTGCTGGGGGCTCTGAGTTCCATTAAAAAAGCAGGCTGAGCAAGCCGTGTGAACAAACTGATAAGCAGAACCCCTCCAAGGCCTCTGCATCAGCTCCAGGTTCCTTCCCCCTTTGAGTTCCTATCCTGACTTCCTTCACTTATGAACAAAATTCTTTATGGAAGTGTAAACCAAATAAACCCTTTCTTCCCCAACATGCTTTTTGGTCGTTGTCTTGTGTTGCCAAACTAGCAACCCTAAGACAGTTAGTAAAATGGAACTCTCCATCTGCCAGTCAACATCTTCATTACAGGAACAAATACTGTCTTATATCAAAGCACTAAGGGACGGTATCACAAATTAATTATGGACAGCTGCTGCCTCTGCATTCACGTGTCATCTTGATAATTGCCTGAAACCCATCCCTGCCTTGTCATTCATGCTATTTAAGTCTTTCTCTAGGAACATGAGCACTTATGATAAACCTGCTTGTTCCTCATACCACTGAGCCAGGTGCAAGACACCCCTCAGCTGCTGATGCTGAATAAAGTAAAGACAAAGATTAGAGGAGCACACAAAAGCATGCCCTCGTTAGCCAGGCCTGGTGGTACACAGGTGTAATCCCAGCGCTTCGGAGGCTGCAAGTAATGTTTCCAGGTATGGGCGTCATCTTGCAGGTATGGACTGAAAAACAATCAGAACGTGGTTGAATACCCCATGGGTATTTCAATATATTCAATATTTCCATGGTGTTTCAATAGTGCACATGTCTTACCAGGCCAGTTTTTATCTTAACTTACAGAGTTCACAGCTGTGCAAGCCTGATGATTAATTTTGCTCTCCTGTAGCATTCATATCCCCTTTCAGCAATAGAAAAGCTGAATAGTAGGGAAAAAAAATTCCAGATCAGTACCAGCTTGACTTATCCATGTTTTATGACTCGGGTATGTGGTGTCTTCAGCAGCAGGATCATACTGCCACAGTTCTGAGAGTAATCAATACCATTAACAATAGCCTGTAATGTTTGGGAATGTCTATGGGGGCCTCACTAGCCAACAAGTCCAAAGAGGCAACCTGTTCCTGGTATTTTATTTCTTATCCTTTGGTGTCTAGACTGAGGAGTTTTACCCCATTACAGGTTAACTTCATTTTAACCCTTTTTAATGAGTAAGAAACTGTGAATACTCACCACTAAATACTACACCTATCTCATACTATTCCTCCTCAAACTCAAATATTATTTTGGAAGAGGCGTGGGAAAAGTGTAAAAGCCAAAGATGATGTATGATAACAAGGAAGGAATTTTTTTTTCTGTGAAAAGAAGAGCTGCATCTGTGAACACAGTGTCTGTGAAAAGGAGCAAAAGACCTGTGAAAGCTCATGCCAGATCAGAAGCCACAATGGAGATCGGAGGTGAGCAATAAGTTTTACCTCTTTCCATCAGCAACAGATAGTTTCTTGGAGATGGGGAGTAAGTTTTCTTTAAGTTTGTATCCACTGGTAAGTTGCCCAGGCTCCAGTGGAAGGCTACACAAGCTAAATAAAACAAAGTCAAAACCATAGAGGACACAAAATTGGGTGGGTATGGAAGTAGGTGGGTCTTGGAGAAATTTAGAAAGAAGATGACGCTAATAAAAAATAAACATATTTTCTGGGAACAAATAAAGAATTAAAAACAAATATGGAAAATAGTATTTATAATTGAATAGGTTCTTTAGTGTAATTTCTTCTGTGTGACAAAAATCAGTTAGCATGGAGAATTCACAAGCACTTTAATTTTGTGTCCAAATAACAAACAAAGAAATAAATAAAAGGACATGAAAAGGTTGTATTCCTAGAAAGACTGTCCCAAGATACTGGTGCATGTCCAAATTTGTATTTAATGGCCATATTCCTTCTACTTTATGAGAAATAGAAACAAAATCTCTGGTCAGATTGCTGGTTCAGGAATGGGATAGAAAAAACCCTTTAGAAACAGGAGAAAAAATAAGAGATAGTAGAGATGTATAGCTAAGATAATGTTTCGTGCATTTTAACATATATATATAAATATGTAGTAAATATGTTTTAAATGTGTACCATTTAAAAGATCAATAACTTAACCCACTTGTGAATGTATAATTTGTATGACAAAATTTTAATAAGAGAAATTTCATTTGAAGATAGTCTAGTGAACAAAATCAGCTGGAACAGGGAAGGAAGCAGAAGAGGGAGGTATCTCTCTGCGTCTGACCCATTCATGTTATTTCTATATGAACAATATCACAATTAATCCCATTAACATGAAACTTGCATGTGTTAATAAAATACACATGTGGAAATGAAATTCATATTTAACAATCTTCATATAGAATAAAGCGGATGTTAGGTGGACTAGTGTTCTCTATGATAGTTTGTACACAAACGTTTTCTACAATATAAAGATTAATACCTCATAGACTTTAACTGATATTGGAACTTGGAGTTATAGCTAGGGATCTCACTAAATTTAAGTGTGGTTAAAACCCAGTGTGATAAGCCAGACAGTGGGGATGCAGATCTTTAACTCCAGAACTGGAAAGGCAGAGGCAGATGAGTCTCTGTGAGTTCGAGGCCAGCCTGGTCTGCAGAGCAAGTTTTAGGACAGGCTCCAAAGCTATAGAGAAAATCTTTCTTGAAAAACAAAAAGCAAAACAAAACCAAAAGCTCAATGCGATAGCTTATGCTTAACATGTAAACATATCATAAGTTGAGGCAGGAAGACAATGAATCATGGTCAGCTTGTACCATAAAGCTGTCCCTGCCCTCACAACAAAAACAAACAAATTATAGCATATTTATTGATGATACTGCTTTTTTAGGGCATTTTTTGTCTTATTGGTCTTTTAACAGAAATGTATACTCCAAAGAAGATGAGTACCAGTATAAAGTCTTTATTAGCTGGCCTGTAACTACAGTGAGTGTTTGGAGTCCCATTGTAGCCCCCAGCTTTTCTCAGGGTAAGCAGTTAAGCACAGGATCAAATCCTGGGTGAAAAAAATGCTAGTTAATAAGAACAGTTAGCCAAAAAGAAACTGCAGAAGCCCAAAAACAAGGTTAGTTACTGCTGTCTGGTAGACTGGCCTCCAGCAACACAGGGCTTTGATAGGTACGGAGTTGGCAAGGCTAAACTTGCCAGGGCGGGTTATGGAAAAAAGGCACTCACAAACTCATTTGGTGTTTTTCTTCTATATTCTTTCTCTTATTTAGTCTCTCTATTCATTATCTCTTCCTTATTCTATGTTGTTTTAGAGCTTTTATACCCCAACAGAATCGTTCAGACAGTACAAGGGCCAAAACAGTTACATTCTGTTTTTTTAAGGAAATGATTATAGGTAAAACATGTTTCTCATTTCCCTCACAGGATTAAACAGTTTATGTATTACAGGTGAAAAACAAATTATCCCAAGAACCCTCATACATTCATACCCAAGCAACTTGTTATAGACTAACCATGTGGCAAACAAGGTGTTCTTGTCAAGTCTTTTAATGGCAGGCTGCATTTTGCAGTTACATTGAAAGGGCCAATTACTTTATTACTTATCTTGAGAGGTAATCTCATAAGGAGTCTTAAGAAAATCACAAACCTAAACTTCTATAAATAAAAAAGAATCAGTCACCTCTACTTTAAATCTTTATAGTGCATATCCATTCATTAATAGTATCAGGAGATTGAGGACATAAATGGGTAGAAGAAATTAATCATCACCTTTGGACATCAACCAAACCTGACAAGGAGAGAACATCAGCCAGTAATAATTGGCTGTTTTGTTCTTGTTCCCTGACCTTAAAAAGTTCCACATTTAACTATGTACCTTTCTAAAACTTTAGATTGTCCTCTTGTCTTTTTAACCTCAAAGTAATTTAACAAAAAATCTTAGTCTAAGTTCACATTATTTTCAAAGCTTTGTTTCAGTTGTGATGTGCTCTGAGACCTGTGAACACATCTCCCAACATTAAACTTAAAAGAATTTAAACTAGCTGGGCTATGGGGACACAAGAGTTAGTATTAACTTGAGTGACAACCCATACAGCTCCTTAGGAGAGACTCACAGACCTTGGCTATAAAACATAACCTTGTATTATTTTTATTCATCAAAACTCTGTATAAGCTATCATTACTATTATTAGACAGTACAGCTTAGAAAGGGGTCATCATCTTAAGAATTCACAGGTAAAAATGTGCAGTAAAATGGGATGTTTCCAAGAGATAAACACATTATATCACAGGCAGTGGAGATCTTCCCACATGCACTCACACCATGCTAAATACCAGAGAAAGAGAGCAGCAGCAAACATGTAAAGGCACAACAGAAGCAAGGGACATTCTGGGGTCTTAGTCCCGTGTAGCCTAGCCTAAACAAGATTGACACATCAGAGGATTCCCTTCTGCTGGGCTGACACCAGGAACTTCAACTGCTCCTCCAGCATGGCCCACAGCAGTTAGTACATCTAACTTTTTCAGAACAGATTTTTATTGTAGTAGGTCTTCATTAACAGTTTGACAGGCGGTGCTGTCCAAATGCTGAATTTTATGGCCAACCTGTTACTTTCATTATGGTGTCAGTTTTGACAAGGTCTGATGGACTACTAAGGTCTCGGGACCTGTCACAATACATCATGGCTTTCTCTGTTGGTTTTTTTTTTTTTTTGACATGTTTTGTTTTTGTGTGAGCATTTCTTGTGCTTACTTTTTTTGTTACTTTTCTTAGCAAAGTAACTAAACAAAGATAAACGAAAAGTGGTTAGGTAACTCAGTTATAGATTACCTGTACAGTGTATGTTAAGTTGCAGGATTCAATCCCCAGCACTGCAAGAACAACTATAAAACTTCTATAAAGTAGCTGAGATCTTTGAATCTGGCATTGTTGTTTGTTTGTATAAACCTCACCACCAGGGAGAGAGGAAGGGAAGAAGCTTACTTTTCAAGGGATGTTTCTACTAATGTATTTTTTTTTTTAGCCCTTTGAAATAGAGAAACAAATAAACCGGGGGTTTCCCAACAGTATGACAGAGTCTTGCTGTCCCACAGAATCTTTGTGAACATCCTCCTTCAAAAAAGCTCATTTAGCATATTTATTAAGGACTCACATGAGTTCAATTTCACCTAGTTATTTTAAAATAAAAGAAATAATAGAATACCCCTTCACAAATTTAACATTTTTAGACTGAGGAATCTATTTCCTAATTTCTCTTATCATTCACAAAGGTCCCCTTGAACGATATCAAGCAGCTTTAAAGGAAGTATTTTAACATGTATAATAAACGAAAGTAGCAGCATTCAGGCCCACATAGTCCTGAATTAGACTCACCATTTATGATTCTCTTAATTGTCATTTTAAGGGAAATTAGCCTTGGAGTTATTGCTAGTTCTCAGATAAAATCTGGGTCTGATCGTGTCTCCTGTAAGGTGGCTGTGGCTTCAATCCTAGGACTTTACTGCTTTTTGTATCAAGAGCCTATTAAGACGGCAAGTCCAATAGCTCTCAGAGTTTCTAGAACTATCCATGTTTTTGTTTAGCTCAAAACATGTACTTCCCAAAATTTCAGTGAATGTAAAAATACTTTTAGGTGATGCAAAAAAGCATTTTCACTTTTCAGAGTTTTGCGTATTAACTTGACAAGATGTGGAATTCCTGAGAACCCATATTTTTGACATTTTTAAATATGTTAACATGATTATTTACATATGATTTCAAATTTACATAGTGTCTCATTACCTTAAACCACTATAATGATATCCCATTCTGTCTTGTCTTTTTAAACATGACAGAACTTTCCCCATGTTTCTCCCCACTTTCTAGCTCCCTTCTTTAAAATTTTACTGTTGGGAGCACATAGTTTATTGAATGCTCTCTTGTTTCATTCCACCCACAGACATAAATCTATACCTGCATTTGTAAAGCTTAACATGGGCTTTTTATGACTGTGTATTTTTTCGTCCATATTTTTTTTGTTAATTTACTTCAGTTGTAGATATATTTTTGTAAAGTTTTCTTAATAATGTAGTAAAATTGGTTATTAAAGATTCTAGTTCTAGGATTTACTTTCTATGGCATTAATTTTCTTTCTACCAGCTAGAACTAGAGTAATACCTTTTCACTTTGCTATTTATTTTGAATAATTTGAGATTTTCATCTCAGATAAGCTTCCATATCTAATGGCCTAAGTACTTTCTGGTTCATTTCTGAGATATACATGGCTTTATAGAACAGTTTTCTTCTTAAAAATATTTTATGTGTGTGGGTGTTTTTCCTGCTTGTATGTCTGTGAACCATAAGATTGCAGTGCCCATGGAGGTCAGATTCCCTGGGACTGAAGTTAGTGTGATCAGTTATATGGGTTCTAGGAATCTTCCCTGGGTTGTCTGGAATAGAGATCAGTGTTCTCAATCATTAGGACATTTCTTTGCACCCTTACTTTTAATTCTTGATTTAGATGGGACGTCATATCTTTTTCCAGTATGTGTCTTTTTAACTGCCATAAGAAACCACGTTGTGCCTATTCTCCTTGTTATGCTTTTGTTCTTGGAACTTTTAGGTCTCATTTATTTTAATTTCTTCATATACTTCTTTCTAGTAATGTTTTCTATTTTGTTTTGTGAGTACCCAAACCAGGAATAACCACAGTCAGGCATGGTGGTTTATGGGCTGCAGTTCTAATTAGCATCCAGTACAATGGTGGAGGGGACTGAGAGAGATTGGAGTCTGAGTTTAACACTGAGTCTCAGAACAACATAGGCTAGAGTGTAAGATGCTGTCTCAAAAATGTGGCAGAATCCCCTAATTTCAAATTTACCATGTATTTAATGTGCACATTGTATATCTCTGGGTCTGTTATTCCCTCTAAGCAGCTCCTTTCTGGCAGAAATTTGAGTGAATAAAAATTTCATTGTTATTAGAATTGTATTTCTACTCTGAAGTTTTCTTATACCTATCTATAATTTGTTAATAGAGTCCTTAGTTTCCCATATGACACTTACTTTTCTTCTATATTTTAGTAGTTTTCTGTTCAAGTTTAGTCTAGAATAAGAATATTTCAGAATGATTTAAATTCTTTTAAAATATGAGACATGTTTCAGGCCCAATATCTTACAAATTTCTTCCTGTGTAATTCTCACTGCCTGGGTTAATGGGAGCAGTGCTTTCATATGGCAGTAATAATGTATCAGACTTTTGGGGGCTTTTAATTCCTTTTTTAATTCATCCAGTACATAGGCACCTCCTAAAGATTATATTTATGAGCGCATGCTCTCATGTTTTAGGCCAGAAACCTCACAGTTGCTCACCTGGTCTCTGATTCTTTATACTAACTGCCTAAAAGTTTGCATTAGGGAAGAAACATAGACAGCACAAAAGGAAATTCCTGCTTTATAAGATGAGATGCAGTCTGTATTCATAAACTCAAATTTCAAATAAACACTATGCTTTCACTTCCTGGCCCCAACACGGTTTGTGTGTTTTAAAGTCTTTCTCAGAACCTCTTTTGAAATGGAAGGAGGCATTTGGACTTCATCTTGGCTTTTTTTTTTCATTGTTATCTTGGAAATAAAGTCACAGTCTGTGGTCCAGACTCCCTCAAACTCAGGACCTTCTAGCCTCAGCTTTCAGTGTAGTGGGGTTACAAAAAGATGGTAGCATTATTCTGTGACAGCCTCCCCAGTACTAGCTCTTTCACTTGCTTTTACTTTATGCAGTTTTTTTCTTCCTTATGATGTGCATATCTGGGGCACATCATACATCTTTTACCACTCATGCAATGAAAATACTATATAGTATTTTTTGTGACTTTCTCTTACACTCATATGTGATTTTAGTTGATTCCCTTTGATCTTTAAGTCTATTGTACTCATGTTGGTAGGTTCTACATTCTTCATGCATTTTCACCATGTTGTTCATTTATTCCTTTGTTTTGGCGGAAATATTGGCCTCACAGAAACTGGCCTTTTAAACTGAATTCTGATGATATTTTACAGGTGTATAAGATGCAAAAAATATGACCAAGACAACATGTACATGAAGCTTAATTTTACATGTGTAGAACAGCCCACACAACTAATCTCTGAGAAGCCCACACACGTTCCTAGTTGTGTCTTACTTTCTTATGAGCACCTTTTCATCCTAACCCTTATGCGTAAGCCTGCATTAAAGAGTCCTTCATAAAAATCTTAAAAAGCCTACAAAAGTTTTAATGAAATTATCAATGCTGATTATACTATGCACAAATCAGTGTACTTGTTATCATAATGAATATGACTTGGCTGGACTTGCATGTAAATGGCTACAGTATTATTTAATCCTCTTCTACATACATACTGAAATTAAAAGACCCTTTGAAGGCTGAAGATATGGCTCAGTGGATAAAACCCTTAAATTATGTTATTGTGAGTATCTGAGTTCAAGTTCACAAAATGACATTTAAAGTCCAGGACAAAAAGTACCTGTCTGTGATTACAGTGCTCCTATACTTAGGTGGAGACTTGAGACTACACAAAAGCTGATAGGCCACAGTGTGGCAGACAAAAGATTGGACAACAAATTGATCTTACTTCAAATGGAGTAGAAGTTGAGGATATATATCAGAGGTTGTCCTTTGACCTATAATGTGTTCTATGGCAACACACAGACACATACACACACGCCACACAAAAGCACACACAGACCTGTGAGTGATTTTGACAATAAGATATGATAAGTGATCTTATTTTGCCCAGTCAGCCACCCATGAATTCCGATTCTGATCCCTACCATAATCCCATGGCCATCACAGTAACAGAGAGACAAATGACCGCCTGCATGCAGAAAGATGCCCATATCTAAACTTTTGAACTAGAATTACACAAAACAGCCTTTTAAATTTCGAGAAAATATGTGAAAATTTCTGAAACATTGGCTCTAGGCCCTGGTATTGTTCAAATAATTTCATTTCTGTGCATGAAATAAATTAATACTTACAGGCACTTGTCAAGCAGTCATTATTTGCTTTTATTTTCTTTTTTTGAAGCAAGGTCTTACTATATAACACAGGCTAGGGTTGGCCTGAAACTCATGGAACTGCTCTCAATCCCCACCTTTCATACTAGAATTATAGCCATGCACCACTGTCCTGGCTCAGTTTTTATTATCACTGTTAGCACCCCTTTGCTGATTAAACACTGTACAAGTGTAAAATTAACACTTGTGACACAAAGATGTCAGTTAAATAGTGGAGGACGTGAAACCATAATGCTCAACTAGACCTTTAATCCCTGTACCCAGCTGCCTGTCCAGTACCATTGAAAGAGTACTTGGAGCACAGCAGTGCGATAAAAGAAGTTGCATTAAGGCTATTGTGTTCTTTTGAACTGTGGACATGTTGAATGTGTGGGGGTGGGCTCTGTGTGGGGGGTGGGCTCAGCAGCCCTGCGGCTAGGGAAGAAAGGCATGGGACAGCTGCTTTTTCCACACAGTCCCACAGTCCAGGCTCCAGTGTCTGGAACTATCTGTCAACCTGTCTACTCGTTCCCTCTCCTGTGTAGGGTCTTCAACCTCCACCTTTGCCCTTGTCAGTCTGTACCCTAGTAGCATGGTTCTTCACACAGCCTTGCCCAGAGCTGTGCTCTTCCTTGCTCCACTTGGATATCCTATTGCTGACATTCTGGAGACCCTTCCTTGAAGCTCATCCCCTGAGGTCTTCTGGGTTTAATTGAGAAAAGACAGTTCTGCTGAAGAAACAATCAGAGGTATGTTTTCTGAGACTGTGTGAATATATCAATGCTAAAATAAGTAAACAAACAGAGGAGATAATGATCAAAGAAGGGAATAAAAGGAATGTGGATTCAGGTGGTCAGAGAAAGTACTCTCTCTGTATGCAGTAATTTGTCCAATATATAAAATAGCTGTTTATATGTGTCAAGATACCCTAACTGGTATTTACAGTCAATGGTCTACTGTGGAATTTTAAAGATTTCAATATATGACTTTAATTTATAATATAATATTATAAAATAGCACTATTACATGTATAGTCACTATGAAGTAGAAGATGCAACATACACATGACTGAGAGCCAAACAGTTGGGAATACAAAAGCACATAACATCCAGCACTAGCAGTAAAGCCCTGATAATATTAGGATACATTTTGATTATATTTCCATTCCTTAAAGTTTGAGGAAACAGTGTGCTTAATGTCAACACTAAAAGTAAACTGTTTAATATAGTGGGTATTAGTCTAAAGTGGTTGTCTGAATTATAATTTAAAAATTAAAATAGAGATCCTGAGCAACTTAAGCTATATTTCAGTTCTTCAGAAGTAAAAGGAGGCTAGTGAACTAGAAAGCATACCTAAAAATTGTTCACAGTAATTTCTAATGGCATATAAAATGGTCAGTGTAATTTATATGTAGTATTTGGGGTAAATTACTGCTGATAAAATAGGCATGAGATCTGAAATAGTCAATATTATTACATTTGTGAATTGTGGGTAATTTGATATATAAGGCTAAGATCTATACCATAAGCTTTTTATGTTTAAAATTTCCCTGGACTGATAAAAGAGTCCTCATTAACTCATATAGCTTGAAGTCTAAAGAGAAAGTCTGTTCTAGACAGATTAGATGTGTCAAGTTTTGACAAAGCCAATATCCAAATAAAAAAATCACAATGTCTATGAAATGGTCAAAGGAGATACAACTAAGAGTTCCTTGATTCTTGAGAGAAAACATGGCTATCAATCAAGAAGTTAGCCTTTAAAAATATTAAATATGGATCATGGAGGACCCCTTTACGTCTAACTAAAATTGACTTTCAGTTGGGCACAATAAAGTTCACAGGACAAACAACAT
Organism: Microtus ochrogaster; assembly: GCF_000317375.1. Classification (NCBI taxonomy): domain Eukaryota; kingdom Metazoa; phylum Chordata; class Mammalia; order Rodentia; family Cricetidae; genus Microtus; species Microtus ochrogaster. The sequence continues at coordinate 121,249 of NW_004949192.1, forward strand.
TCATCACCATAAATGCTGTCCATAAATATTTAAGGGTCATTTACATCTGTTTACACGGTATAGAAAATTTTCTTTATTGAATTTCTACACAGTGTATTTCCCAAACATGTGTATAAACACATAGTTTTTCTCTACAACATTATTAATGTCCACCTGTTAACGAACTGTTACTTTCTGATTCTGACCTATTTTATGCTTTTGCTTGCCCTGTTGTATAAGTAGAGGCTTTAAAACAACACAAGCATTTCAAAATTTGTTTATTTCCGAGTAAGTTTTATAATAACTCATTTGATTTTTTAAATCACTTATGCAATTTAATTAATAGATCTTTACTTCTGTTTCTGATATATTGTCTAATGTACATTTCTAGATATATAACCATTTAATGAAAAGTTGCATGTTTCATGCTCAAAACTTTTATTTAATATCATATGATCATTCTTAGGTTTGTTATAAATTATTGGTACTGAAAACATTCCATGGCTTTAAGGTTTGTTATTAATTAGTGTTGGCTCTTTTAACGTGTGTGATAGTTGAGATCTGAGCCTTTTCTATTTTTCTTAATAATTTGCTCAATAATCCTTAAGCTTATTCTATTCTATTTCACGTTATTTTGCTTCATTTCCCTGGTTTTCTTAGTTTTATTGTTTAATAATATTCTTCCTTGCGTGGTATTATTTTATTGGTTTTGTTTGACTTGGATGAGTATATCATAGACATTTAATAGTTTCTTTAAACTTAGGGTTTACGTTTTTTTCTAATAGAATTGTTTTGGCAAGCAAAACGCTATTTTTCGAAATAAGAATAGTAAATTAAATATTTGAAACATTGTATGTTCAAATAAACAAGTAGGGATAGGAAGAAAGCATGATTATTACGATAAAAAAAAAACATAAAACTACACTCTAAAAGTCAGTATGTGACCACGGTAAATACACTTAGCATTTTAAAAATAGGTGTAAAATTATTAGCCCGATAAAATATATATGCGAAATGACAGGAAAAAAAAATCGGTGTGGAAACGGGAATGAGCCACTTAACGGTGCAAGGCCGGCATTCTGAAAGTCTCTGTATAGAAAAGAAAGGCGGCTAACAAAGGGTCTCCATGCAGCGAAAGAAAAGTTAAAACCCCGTCATCATCAATGCCGCTAAAGCCCCAGCTTCTACACTGTTGGGGGGCGAAAATAAAAGCAACAAAGGCGGGCATCTGAAAGGCGCTAGGAGCTTCAGTCAGAGGGCTCCCTCCTAATTAAAGCGCGCCCGTTCACGTTAACCCTTCGAGGGAAGAAAGAGTCCCAAACGATCCTGTCATTTCTGTACGCGCCGCCGTGGGCGCCGCCGCCCGTGCAGAAAAGCTGCGCTTCGGCGGGGCACGGCTGCGTTTTAAAAAATCAGTCGCCCGCCGGCGAAAGGCGAAATCCACCGAGAAATCGTTCGCGAAGCCCATAAGAAATGTTTTTAAAAAGCTCCGGCAGCCGGGAGCCGCCGTGAGCAAAGGCGAACGATGGTAGCGTCTTCTGACACAAAACGAAAGTAATCAAAGAGGACGCGTACAACCGAAAGCAGCGGAGGTTGCACATCAACCTCGAGGGGACCGGGTGTGCAAACGGGGACCAGGGGGACTTCAGACACGCGCCCGCGGCTCCGCTAGCCGAGATCGGCGCGGGAAAAACATGGCGGAAGCCACTTCCGGTGAGAACCGGAAGTTGGTGTTACACCCGGAAGTGTCCCCCAGCTGAAAAGCAGGCCGGAACTAAAGTTCACAGGGAGCCGGTTTCCGCTGGGAAGACAAAAATTGGTGCACTTCCTGCCGAGAAGCCGCGGAGATCGCTCCAGCTCCGGCTCTGCCGATTCAGACACAAAATAGATATAATATTACACTTTTTGGACAGAGTAAGGGGCAGGGAATACAAATGGAAGAGTCTGCAGCTCCCATGAGGCCCTACGAGGCCGCTGGAGCCGAGGCAGGTGCTGAGGGGGGGGAGGGTTTGTCTGGTCCCCCCCTTCCGGAGTTTGAGGCCTCCGGAGCTTCTGGAGCAGTCAGCTCAGCCTCTGTGCAAGAGGCGTCGGGTTTGTCACCGCTCCGTATGGCTCCTGCGTCAGCGGACCGACGCGCGGCGAGTTTGAGGCCAGCTCCAGCCGCAGGGGGCGGAGCCAGGTCTGGTTCTGAGCGGAACAGCGGCAGCTGGACCAAGCAAATCCTCTGCAGGTATTATCTGCATGGGCAGTGCAAGGAGGGCGATAACTGTCGTTACTCTCACGATCTCTCTGGGCGGCGCAAAGCTAGGGGGGGGCAAGATTCCCAGCCTGGGGCCTCTGCAGATAGAGGGCCCAAGATGGCCACTCAATGGGAGCCCCCGACTCAGGAAGTGGCGGAAGCCCCCCCTACTGCATCCTCCAGCTTTTTGCCTCTGATTGGCTCGGCTGCTGAAAGGGGCTTCCCCGAAGTTGAGATTGACAATGCAGGCATTGGCTCAGCTGCTGAAGGGGGCTTCTCTGAAGCAGAGATTGACAATGCAGGCCTAGCTGCAGCCGCTGCGGGAGGAGCGGGTGCTGAAGGCTGGGAGGGAGCAATTGAGTTTGTTCCAGGACAGCCCTACCGAGGTCGCATGGTCCCCCCACATGGTTTCGAGGCTTTCCCGCAGAGCCCGGAATTTGAGAGAGAGCACATGGCTATAGGCATGGGGATGCCGATGCCAGTGCCAGTGCCAGTGCCAATGCCAATGCCGATGCCAGTGCCAATGCCGCTCCCGCTTTGCCGCTATGCTGCCCGGGGAGAATGCCTCCGTGGGGAGAGTTGTGCGTACCCCCATGGAGAAATATGCGACATGTGCGGGCAGCAGGCCTTGCACCCTTGGGATGCAGCCCAGCAGGAAGCTCATAGGCGGGCCTGCGTTGAAGCACATGAGAGAGATATGGAGCTCTCCTTTGCTGTGCAGCGCAGCATGGACAAAGTGTGTGGCATCTGCATGGAGGTTGTCTATGAGAAAGCCGACCCCAGCGACCGCCGCTTTGGCATCCTTTTCAGCTGCAACCACACCTACTGTCTTAGGTGTATCCGCAGGTGGAGAAGTGCCACACAGTTTGAGAACAGAATCAGTAAGTCCTGCCCACAATGCAGGGTCTCCTCTTTCTTTGTCATTCCTAGTGAGTTCTGGGTGGAGGAGGAAGAGGAGAAGGAGAAACTTGTTCAGCAATATAAGGAGGGAATGAGCCAGAAAGCCTGCAGGTATTTTGCTGGAGGCTTAGGTTACTGCCCATTTGGAGAATATTGTTTTTACAAGCATGAATACCCTGAGGGCTGGAGAGATCAGCCTCCGAGGCCAGATGGTGGTGGATCGTCAAATGCATACTGGCATCAAGTTTTGGAGCCTGTGCAGTTGCGAGAGGGAAAAGTGCTGCTTAAAAGCCGAAAAAAGGAGTTTGCTGTGCTTCGCCTGGCCAACCAGTTGCTTAAGAAGTTGCTTTGCCTGAGAGGCAATTCTTCCTTCTCTGATAACCGTTGGCTCTTGCTTCAGTACCAGCTGGAAGAATATTTCAGTTTGAATCTGTAGTATCATGCTGTGGTATGTGGTCTAGTCTGCTAAGGCTCTGTTGTCTGCTGTTGCTTATTTCCCTTTATCGACTGACAAACCTATTGCTTTCAAAGGCTGTTGAGGCAATCTTTATGCAGTATTGCTGTTTTTCCCTCTATTTCCCTTTTCTTCTAACTAGGATTGTGATGTTATTCTGTGTTATAAAATAACAAGAAGTTATTAAAAGTATTGTTTGGTGGAATTAATATTTCTGTCAGCTGATGAATTGTGGTGTCTTTTCCCAACAGGATTCAATCACTTCTAGTCTAGTGTTTACAGTATCTCATTGTGAAGTCCCTTAAGAGTAAATGTGACAAGGTGACAAAAGTCTTTAACTGAATTATGAGCTTTTTGCTATATAGCCTTAAAAAATGGACGCTTACAGGGCCTTGCAGCTGCTGTCTGTGTTTGTTTACATGTCTGTTTCTTCCCTTCTCTTTCAAGTGCACTTGTTAACTTGTGGTTACTTTGTGGTTCTGTTTTACTTGACCAAAATGAAGTGCATATGTTTACATGTTTTTATCCTGTTTGGCTTGATGTGAAATTATTTATATTTGGAAATATATATTTAAGAATGATATATATGCGTATATGTACACAAAGATGTATTTGGAAACAGATATACACTATAATATATATGTTTGAAGTAATGAAATAAATCCATAAATGAAAGCCCAATGTTAAAGTCTAGGTGTATGGACTGTGTGTGAATTGTGTGGATAATTTCTCTTCCCCTGCACTAATGTCAGTGATTAGCACCTAATAAAAATGACTGCTATGTGTATTGGACTCTTTCTAAGGGACTTATGAAGTGTGACTTTGATACTTCTTATGGCAGCATTAACAGCTTCTCTGTTAATAACCACGAAACCTATGTGCCTCTGCATGTAGTCCTCATCTCATTTTTCTTAACGGTGACAATTCCTGAACTCAAATACGCAGTTGTTTGTAGTCATATCTCAAATATCTGGGTCTTTTTATACTTTACAAACAAAGTATTTTTGATGAAAGGTTTTCATAATAAAAATTCTAAGACCATCAGAGAAAATGAAAATATTGAAAACAGAATTTAAGAGTGGAAATTTAAAAGTGAGGCATAGGACTTTAAAAATGTTAAACAAAAATCCTGAAATCTTTTAATACAAATAAGCCATAATTTGATATGAAGCCATTTTCTAAAAATTCAAGTTGATTTTACTTGCTTTAAATAAAACTACATTCTACTTAAAATACACAATTATAGTTAAAATAAAAAAATCAGGAGGATTGGGGGGTAAAGTAACTGCAGATATTGTCAGTATAAAAGACCAAGTTTCTATTACACACTGCAAGAGGAGAAACATGTAAAAGCAATAAACTATAATTAACCTAGAATATGTATCTTCCTATTTTTCACTCTGTGTGACCACATTAAGCAAGTCACTAGTTCACAGAGGCCGCATAGTTCAAGTGTCCACTGGAAAGTTTTACTGTATCTTTTAGGAAATGAAAATGTTTTTTTTTATGCAATCACTAAACAGTACAGTTTCAAGCCTCCCAATTTTGTAGAACAGAGTGCATTTTTCTTGACTGAAGTTGCTCAAGATTATACTGTGGGTCTTCATTTTCTGCTGTGCACCATGTTCTGACTGTAACAAAGCCAACATGCAGAATTTGTGTTTTGTTACAAAGCATAGTTTGAAGTATGCTTTCCAGAACTACCTTGCTTGGCACTTATAATTTTTCCTATGAGATGAAATAAATGAGTTGGGAAAAGCATTTTCAGCAAGAATGGAGTACAAGCAATACATTTGCATGGCACTTGAGATTAGATGGCTCTGCTACCTCTACCTGCTCATATTAACACTCAGAAAAAGTGTGTGGTTTAATTAATGTGCATCTTGTACACATGGGTTGATCAGCAGGGCATGGACAAGTTTCCACAAAATGGGGTGTCTTGCAGTTTCTGTCTGAATTGCATAGCTCAGTGTTTCAGTCTTTTGTTTACAGTGTAGCTCAGCTTTCTATATCGTAGCATGCCCTCTCTTTTGGTACTCTGAAACTATGTAGCCCTGTGAGATATGCCATAATCCCCCCCCCCTTTTTTATTTTGTTGTTGTTTTGAGACAGGGTTTTTCTGTAGCTTTGGAGCCTGTACTGGAAGCTAGCTCTTGTAGACCAGGTGGATCTCGAACTCACAGAGATCCACCTGCCAGTTCCTCCCGAGTGCTGGGATTAAAGTTGTGCACTACCACCACCTGGTTATTCTTTCCTCTTTAATTCCAAGCAATGCAACAATTAGGAAGTCCCTGGACAGCTAGGTGTTTTCCCACAGGCTAGGAGTTGGGAGTGTGTCAGATAAGCCACAAAGAATGTGACCAAATGGGGCACTTTGAATCAAGGACTGCTGACTGTCAGCCCTCAAAGGAATTTCCATAGTTAAGATCTGATAGGGCATCGATTTGAGCTTTGAAGGCTCTGGACTGTCTACTAATGTACACTGCACAGCCTCATGAAATTACAGAATTTTACTCATTGAGTGTTAAAATAGGAAATCATATTAATTTCAATAGTTATTATTGCTTAAAACCTAGTAGAAAAATGGCATAGAAGACAGATTATTGGGCAATAGAGGCCCGGTTAAGCCTCTTACCAGCCATGCCATCTATGTGAGTACTTGTGTCTTCTACCTCAGTTTATACATAGGAGAAATGGGTGCAGTGTTATCAGTTTATATGATAATTGTTCTGAACAAGGGCAGTGTAGGGAAAAGGCATAAAACATTTAAAAGGGTTTATAATTATGTGGAATCTGCATGTCTCTCAACCCAAGTGGCTATTACCTAAATATGAATATTCTAGGTTTTTCTTTTATGAATTTTTGGAATTTGGAGTAAAAATTAATTTGAGATTATCTTTGTAGGATATAGGTGTAGTATCTATCAGCCTTACATTAATAATTTTAATAGAGTTTTTCCAGCAGAAATAAAATCATACTTAAAACTAAATGTGTTCGACTTACTTGCTTAAGAATCCCAAACAGCAAGAGTATTTTTTATAGTAGATGCATAATGGGGAAATAACAAGATGCTTTTGAAAAATCAAAATTCCTTTTTCACTCATCAGGTCATTGAGAAAGAGGTTAATAACAGATGTCACAGCCACCAAAGCCAAGTGGATTTTTCTCATCTTCTTTCCCAAGAAGACTATAATTCCAGGCCAGCTCTTCTGGGGAACAAAAGACCCCTTGCCTCACAAAAGTTTGCTTTGTGAGGGATTCAGATCAGGCTGCCCCCACCTCAAAAGAGCTTAGGAACTCTTAAAAGAAATGTCTTTCTAGCTGCCGCAGAAAGCCTGATGAAACACATTGAATTCCTTTATGCTTCCTGAGTGTAAATTTGGTGGGTGTACACAGATACAACCATGCTGGTGGAGTTCACAAAGGTATCACTTACTGAAGATACAGATTTTCTCACAGCTCATGTCTCTGATTCCATATACAGAATTTCACAGACTCAGAGAGATGTTACCAGTCCACAGTCAGTGCACATCATTGTGCAGTGCTGTTTTCACATATATCAATCTCAGCACTGTGGTCTCTGCTGCCATAGCTTATCCCAAACTGCAACTGGATGGCACTGGGGTATCGATGATAAAAGATACTATTGGGAAATAACATAGTACTAGTGTCAAGAGATAATTAACATGTCAAAAAATCTTGCCATGAAAATACATGCAGCATTGATGGAATACTGACCAAAAATAATTGACTGTATAATGGATCACAGTAAAATGGCCAATTCAATTCAAAGTTAAGTAGGAATTGATATTGCTATAATTTTTGGTCCAGAACTAAATGTGATACTTAATAACATATTAGAATTAAATGGAAGGGTTGGGATGTATTCTAGGAAAATAAAGATTACAGAATAAAAGATATTTTTATCACACTAAATAACCATGAAAATATCTTCATGTATCTAAAGATTATTAATCAGTTTGGCAATGTAAAGTGCACATAATGTCTGGTTTTGGCATCCACAATTCTATTCATGCACATCTTTGAATTCTGAGTTTTATTAAATTCACATAAAGTAAAAAAATCAAGATAAAAATTAAAGAATTAAATAGAGAGAGTACATTAAAATAACATAAAATGTAAACTACACTACCCATCTTTATCAACAAAATGAACAAAAACAAAAACAACATACAGTGGACGAATTTACAACAGAAGGTTTATTAAGCAACTGTGAGGATGCATTGTTCAGCCAGACGACAACTGAAAAGTAACCCAAAAACTAACATAAAAGGAGAATATTATACTATATTTTATTTAAAATATGGCTCTACATAAAATGCTTAAATAACAAATTATTTTAGTCCTATTTTATACACTCAAAAAATAAGAATGGAAAGTGTTAACTTTATTCATGTTATGATTGAAAATTTTATATCAATTGTAACACAGTTAATAGATAAACACACAAATGCTCAATCTTGTAATAAGTAAATAGTGCAACCATAGTAAAATATTTAGCATTTCTATCCTTTTAATACATTGCTCCTAATCAAGATTATCTGTTTTGATTTTGATCAGGAGAAAAGGAGTTCTCTTTTTGTTGTTAGCATTGTTTTAATGAGTAAATCTGTACAAATTAATAAAAGAACAAAAGGAAACAAACAGATGTGATGTCTTCCAGAGAGAATGCAGTTTTCTCTCTTAATGGCTGAAAGAGTGTATATTTAAAATCCAGAATTGCATAGGAAGTTATAAAAAGCTAAGTGAAGCACTGAAAATTTTATTATGAAATTTTCATTAAAAAGCAAAACTTAGAAAAACAGCAAAAGTCCTGTTATTATTGTAGCAAGGTGCAGAAATAGATATTAATATATAAATCATTCAAAAGAAGCACTTTTTAAGAAGGCTGATTCTTTTGTTTTGTTTGTTTGTTTGTTTTGGTTTGGTTTGGTTTTTTGGGACAGAATTTCTCTGTAGCTATGGGGCTTGTCCTTGAACTAGCCCTTGTAGACCAGGCGGCCTTGAACTCGGAGATCTGCCTGCCTCTGCTTCCCAAGGGCTGAGATTAAAGGTGTGCGCCACCACCACCCAGCTACTTTTCAAGAGGTCTTAAAGAATACGTAAGACGTGAAGTTATATTCCACCCAATTTGATAGGGAATATTATAATTACCTGTAGATTTGATGATATCTTAATGAAGTTCAAGTAGGTCATTTATGATTTCGTGGATCTCTGTGAGTTCGAGACCAGCCTGGTCTACAAGAGCTAGTTCCAGGACAGGCTCCAAAACCACAGAGAAACCCTGTCTCGAAAAAACCAAAA
>NW_004949192.1:130245-144653 GCF_000317375.1 Microtus ochrogaster
AAAAAAAAAAAAAAAAGGGAAATTTCCTTAGGGAAATCTGTGTTGTAAAGTCTGAACTGTTTATAATAGTAAGAGAAAGCATTGCTTAGTAGCAAATGCTTGTAATCTTAGCATTCGGTCGGCAAAGGCAGGAAGATGATGAGTTTGATGCCTGACTATGCTGTATATCAAGATTCTATCTCAACTACATCAAAACACAGCTCTGTTGGTGGGGTACTACCCTGGAAGTGAAACAAAAGCCTGGCTAGAGAACAAGGAGGCATGAGTCAGTCAGTGAACCCTGACATATGCTCCAAGTATGAAGAGATGAAGTGTAGCATTCAGATTCATGTATTTTAAAACTGTTTTAAAGTGGTGTGTGTGTGTATGCTGATACGCCCATATGCCACAATACTTATTCAGAGAGTGTATTTATCGTAAAGAGACGTTTATGCTATATTCAAGTTTATGATACAAATCATGAAAACAACTTGGTGTTACTCAGAAACAGTGTGTGAAACTGCAAAAACATCTAGAAAATTAATATGGGAATTAAAGGTCTTATAGTCAGGAACACCTTTCTAAAACATTTCGGACAGAATTCTTAACACCCATATCTAGTTAAAAACAAAAACTGGATGGAGCTTATGATGTGCTTCTGCTTGTTCTACGGATATTAGGATGATTTTTCCAATCATCCTTAGCACGTAAATTCTATTACTAATAGCTTGTAGCCACTGAGAAAACTGAGACTTAGGGAGGCAGTGATAGTTCATCAGATTCCAAGTCTGACTTCTCAGCCGGTGCATTGTCTTACAGATCTAACTATCTTAAGCTGAGACCCAAAAGTTTGCGTGAGCAAGCCCAGAAGAACAGCTTCCTTTATAATTATTCAAAAATAAAAAAAAATGTGTAGGGATGCTGGAGAGATGGCTACAAAGTTAAGAGCACTTCAAGAACATCTTGGTTCAATTCCCAGTTCTCATCTGGAAGCTCACAACTGTTTGTAACTCCAGTCCCAAGGGATCTGATGCCATCTTCTGTCCTCTGTGCACATGGACAGGGCATGGATGTGGTGCATAGACATACATGCTGGCCTGAACACCTATACACATAATGTAAAATGAAAAAAAGTTTAAAAAATGATAAGTCACGCAGGAACTTCTATAATGCACAATGTCTTCAGTAAAACAAGATAAATTAACAAAAACAATTTTATTAATAAGTTAGTAAAAATATGAAGAAAACCTGCACAGAAGATGCAATACAAGTCCTTATAAACTGGGAAACCCTTTCAAGTATCCTTAATCACAGGACTTATTAAAACTGCAAAATTTAAATTTGTCTAAGCTCCTAGTGTTTGCAAACACTGTGTTGAGGTTTGGGGTAACAGGTAATATTTTACATTGCCTTTAAGAATGTAACTGCTACGTAAATGTGACTTGGAGGAGTAGTCTTTACTATGAAATCACTCAAATACAAAAACATTAACAGAAGCCTCCATCAGGAGAGTAAATTTTGCTAATAAGCACAATGTAAGTTGGCAGCTGGATAAGCATGGTACATGAACCCGGTAGAATTTTAGGACTACAGATTTAAGAGTGAAACACACAGAAGACTCTGTATGGGAAACATTGTGTGAAAGTTTATAGAATTAAGTCATTCATAAGACACAGTAATAATGCCTGTTTATATGTGTAAAAATATCTCAGTATCCATACAATTATTACATATATACAGATACACAAGTTACAGATATAAAACCCTACACATATATAAAACATACACACATGTGCAATATATATAGGCAACTGCACACAGAAATCACATAATGTAGAGTGGAAAACTGTCATATTTATAATACATCTGACTCCTTTGTTTTGTGAAGAATCAAAATGTCATTTGTTGGACTTCAAAAAGAAATATTATTTAAATAACGAAAAGCCAAGTGTGGTGGCACATGTCTGTAAAGCATTTGGAAGCCAAGTCAGGAGTACTGTAAGCGAAGGCCAGACTGGGCTTCAGTGTGAAACCAAGCAGTGAATCACTGCTGGAATGCCAGGAAAACAGCCAGTTCTTATAGCTCCTACAGATGCAAGCATCTGATGGGTCATAGGCTGTGGTATAGCCCTGTAATAATACAAACCATAAAGTTCAATACAGTCTTGCACATGTCTTTGTACTCTTCATCTATATTCACTTGAACTTTCTGAAGGAAAGGGCATGATAATTATTGAAATCATAACTGGATCCTGGTGAAGATGCCCAACATTTGCCTGTGGCCTTTATCTGTGCAAGCACACATTTTTGTATGAACATGGACTCTCGGTACATGTAGATAGCATACAAAGCAATGGCCCATGTTAAATTCACGTAGGTTTTTTTTTGGATTATTGAATTTGAATATTTGGAATTTTTAGCTTGTTAAAGATGTAGCTTGTGGGTGTTATACTCTAGGCTGTCACACCACTTTCCTACATCTATTTTTTAGGTTTATTTATTTTATATGTCAATAGATATACATCTACCTGTGATACGATAAAAATGCTACTATTTGCTACAATATAGCTAGACCTAGAAATCAATTTTACTTAAAAAATTGACACACAAGATGGCAGGAACGGAATGATTTCACTCCTGTGGAATTTAACAAAGCCGGGCTAATTGAAGTGAGACCTGAATAGCAGTGCCCAGAGGTCAGGGCATGTAGAGAAGATGGGTGAATAGGGGGAGTAGTTAATGATCATGATGGCAGAGGCAAAGAAGAATGAATTCTGCTCTTTATCACACAGACAAGTTATTGTATTTAGCAGTGAGATATTTAAAATAAGTAGACAATAAAATTTCAGTGTTCTGATCTCAATAAAATCATAGATATTTGACGATATAGTTTCAGTATACTGAGTTGATCCTTACACAGTGGGCAACTGTGTGAAATATGACACAGTAATTCCTATTAGACTGTGAGAAAATGTCCGAGGAGACAAAAATTTTTATCCTGCTCAAACCCAGGTGCCCACTATACTATACACATAAACCCCCCCCCACACACACAAATTGCACACTTTTATAGACAGCCTCAAAATTGCATATTCAGTACATATTCGCTGGCATACACATAGAGAAATGTACACGGGCACAGGAATCACACAGTCCCAAGCAGCCACATGGTCAAACACTTTAAAAGACACACTTAAAACACAGGTCTCATTGTGTATGTATTCATATTCAAATGCACCTCACACAAGCATAAACCATCCACATGCATATTTGCATACCATAAAACATATTTAAGGGCACAGAAAGATGTGTTTGCAGATTCTCACTTGGATATGGAATTAAAGCAATTGAGAGTAAGAACCAGGGTAGCTGTCGGGTCATTATACGCTTTTTACACCCAAACATACACAAACATATTATAGTCATCCTCTCGAGGCCTCCCATAATAATATACTTGTTAACAAACACACCAGCATATTGCACACAGGAACTGTTTTCTCACACGTAGAAATTAATTTATACAAATGCTCACACAACTCATAAAGCATTTACACATGTGCACACACAAATGAAGAGTCATAACCTTCTAATATACTCACAATTTCAAACTATAAAAATGAAAATACAAATAGACACTGAAAAACGCATGCTCATTTCACACAGAAACATACACCAAACACGCCCCAGCATACATGAGCCCATGTTGATATCCCATAGAAAAACATGATCCCAGGCAGAGTACCACTTTTCATTTCACCTACATATCTCTCCATTGGCTCTATGTGTGAAAACTGTCTCTATAACATAAATTTACAAATGCCATGTCTGTATTTTTTTGTTTGAAACCATTTCTTCAGGAATGTTGTTCTTACTTCTCTTCTGAGTGATTGGTTTTCTTGTCGCCATCCAAGTGTGTATTGAATACTTGATTCTCTTCTTGCTAACTGATCATTTTTCCATTCTAGCACCTCTGTTGTTTTCTGGGTCTCCCATTATTTTTCTCTTGTGACCTCGTTGCACTGAAAGTTGCTTAGTCAATGGCTGTGTCCTTATCTTCTCACTGATGATGATCCTCATGGTGTCCACTCCATCACCTTCTCCATTGCCGATTCACCCAGGACTTCAGCTCTATCTACGTATTTCTGCAAATAATTTTGTCTTCCTTCTCACCTGGAAAAAACCATATAACCGTATAACGAGTGCATTGTGAGTTTCATCAAATTCATTTCAGAACAAAGCAACTGATGTGCACATCATCACAGCATGACAACGTTCCCTAACTGTAATATGGGAATTGAGAGACTGAACTCATGCTGTCCACCTCATATCTGCATTTCTACGTTGGTTTTTCTTGTGACAACTTCAAAACTGCCAAGCGGGCAAACAAGCTTAGCACTTGTATCTCACATCTCTCCCATGTATTGAGTTGAAATAAATGAAGAGATTTTTGACTCTACTAAATCTCCAGGTCCACTGCTTCAATTCCGTTGTCAGCCATGGCCTCTGTCTAATCAGCTTTTATCCTCATTACATAATCACAGTGGCTTCCATCTGTGTTCTTCCCAACCCATTCCTCCTCTTCAGGCTCATCTGTCTGAGTTTATGGGGTGTGCTTGTTATTCCCTCCCAAAGTGTGTAAGTGATTTCACACCGAACACAGAAAAGATGGGGTAGCTGCACAGAGTTTCGATGGAAGATTAATCAGTCAATGCTAGAGAGTGCTGTGTGCTTGTGTGCATCCACATGCACATGTGGTGTTCAGCTGTGTTCCAAGCGACAGCTTGGTAGTTAAGCTAATGATCTATCACCATTAAAACAATTATTCTTAAATGTATGAGTATTTTGTCAACATGCATGTATGTGCACCATGTGCATGCATGCATGCAGTGCCTGAACAGGATAAAAGAAGGTCCCTTTGGACCCGGAGTTAAAGACCGCCCTGGGCTGTCGCTCCCCCTCCCCAGGTCCTTAGCAGAGCAGCCTGTGCTTTTCACTGCGGAGCAATCTCTCCAGCCCCACCCACTTCTTGCCTCTTTCATTCAAATCCAGCATGTACCATACCCGTGTTAACTTTATTTTTGAGGTTTGTATAACCAACACAATTTTTGCAGTATTTGGAAGCAGACAAAGGTCGTGACTCGCACCTTGGTCCACAAAGCATATAAGGTCTTTCTAACTATCCTGATCTGGCAGGCCTTCTCTTGAGAAAAGGGTACGTTATCGCCAAACTAAGACTCAGCAGTTGTTGGGGAGGAGAATAGGTATAGACTTTCTCTGAGTGCTGTTTCTTTGGCGAAAAACCTTTGTTATACCATGGGTTAAAGAAAATGGTTTCCTTTGCAAGCAAGGCGGTGATTCCCTGTAAGAGTCTGACCCTGTAACAAAGGCCTCAGAGGCAACCCAGCTCTGAGCCATGGAATTGCACATTCTTCCCTTCAGTGTTCTTGGCTGCTGACACGAATCCCCCTGCCCCCCCCCCTTTTTTAAAAAAACCAAAAAATGAACTTAAAAAAAAAAAACTTGTACAAGTTATAGGTCACAAGAATCTACAGATTATGGGTAACTGACATAACTGTAGTGAAAATGAGTTTTATTTCAAAGAAAGTAATGTGGTCTACTTAGATTTATTCTTAAAGGGGGACTTTTATCCCTGCTACTATAGCACGCCTTTCTTTTCATCCTTGTCAAGCCTGTTAGTATTCTTTGGGGGAGGGAGGGCAGAAAGTGTCCATTTCCAAGGTGTCTTTTGGCAGCAGCAAACATTCGCTTTTATGATTTTATCAGTACAGGTATGAAACGTCAAGTTTTGCAACGTCATGTTTTAATGTAGCATACAGAATAACAGTTCTTTTTGTTTTGATTTGATTTTTTTAAAAAAAAGTCTTTTAGACTTTAAAGATCCAGGCATTTCTCCATCCAATAGGCAGAATTATTTAGAACCTGTTTTTAATCTATGTTTTAAAAATATCTATTCTTTGCACCAGCACACTTTAAAACCTTGTGCTTAGGAACAAGAGATAGAAGACAAATTACAGCTACATATTGAGATCGCTGAAGGAAACCTGAGCCGGGTCACAGCGAGGGTTCTATAGTTAGACTCCCTGATGAACTTAACGTTTATCAGACCTGTCACACTCCAGTATAAACTTTTAACTGCACCTCAGTAAAACAACAACAACAACAACAACAAACAAGTGTTCAGTTCGTGATCTTTAGGAAGGAGACAAAATATGGAGAGTGCTTAAGAACATGCAGACAAATACAAGTTTTTTCTTTCTTTCTTTTTTCTTCTTCTCCCGGAATAATGACAGCTGAACACGGTCCGAGATTTGCTGAAGATTTGTGTTTGTCTCCCCGACTTTTTTTCTTCCTTCTGGAGTTCTCCGACTTGCACCCTTGGGGTCCTTCTCCGATGCTGTCCCGCGCATGCGCTATGCTGAGTCCGCCAGTGGAGTGTGCGGGCACGGGATTTGGAGGCGCGGCGGGGACATACCGGGTGGTTTTTCCTGGCAGGACCCCGATTTTGGTGTCCAGCACGGGTCCCTTTAGTGGGTCACGCGTGGCCGGACCCAGCTCTGCTGCTGAGATTGGCGTCGCTCTGCTGTGTTCCGGGCTGCGTCCCTGCTCCACCCTCCGCCTCCCCTGCGCCAAAGCGCGAACAACCTGCCTGGCGGCGGGCAGCCTAGAATCTGCAACACAACTTGGGAGGGTGTCTGGGGGTGGTGATGCGGGATCTCTTCTCTAAGGGGGTGACACTCGACCAAAGGATAGGAACAATCTAAAGCACCAGAAGAAGGTGGGGGGGGGGAGTGGAGGGGGCATAGCCAACCCTGGTCCGCAGAGGCCAGCACGGAGTCCAGCCTGCCTATGAATACTCAGGGAAGATTCCGGACAGTGTCTCAGGCACCAAGGTTTCCTTCTTAACCCCTCACAAGTCCCAAGAGGTTTGATTGACAATGCAACAGTACAACAGAAGGGATTTTATACCACGAAACTGTTTTTTTGAAGAGTATTTCCTAAAGTAGCCGTCAGGATTCTTTTTGCCTTTTTGCTTGTGTTTCAAAGAAGCTGTTCACATTTCTTTGTTACACTCAGGTGCACTTTTATTAAAACACACCACATTTCCCCTATTAAATCCTTAAAAATCAATCCTATGGTCAAAAAGTAATATAATAATCAAAAATCAAATAATACTGAAAATAAACTAAAATGAGCTAAGTTGCACAACGTCGTTAAAGCGACTCAACAAGAATTATTAAAACAATATAATGAACAATTGGTAACATCTTGAAAGAAATGCAATATTTTAAGATGGGTGTGAAGCAAATATTTTGTGTTTTTAGTATGTCCCATCAGATACGGTACATGTAACTTACAAAATTACAAAAAAATAAAATATGCTAGTGTCAAGCATTTTATAAAGAATTTTCAACCTCTGTTGCAATCATCCTATGTAGCAATGACTGGTAAGTACATTTAGTGATTACTATCAAAACAGCAGACATGAAGTTGTGAGTGAAACTTGAGGGGAGTCCGAGAGGTAAATCAGGGATGTTATTATCTGTCATAATACTTCATTGAATACGTACATTAAATTCTTAAAAATATGAAAAGGAAACAGGTCATGGATATAGGTTTGTGTTTGGGTAATTCGTTGACATTATACAGAATGTTCTGAGGTTTTTGACTATTGCTTTATGGAAACTAATATTCTTTATACAAATTCAAAATAGAAAGCTGCTTTTCCAGTTGATGAGCCTGCAGAAGTCCACCAGCTTACTACTACCGTACGAATAATAAAAAAAACGGAGCAAAAACGCTGTGTTTTACCACGAGGCCACCGAGAGGGCCTAATAGGATCAATCTTGGAATGGTAAGCAGAAGGAAATGCCTTACAGTTGGGAGCAGAAGACTGCACATGTGTTTTCATTCCGAAGGGGTGATACTTGAGGGAAGAGGGACAGAGAGGGCCAACTAAGAACAAAGTAGTATATATGTGTACATATGTGTATGCACGAATGCGTGCATATGAGCACACATTTGCACCGTCAGCAAGTGTTACAGTAAGACCCATTTCATTATTTAGTAACAAAAATTAATTTTAAAGATTGCTCATTGTGAAAAACCTTGGTATCTCTTACTGGGGGGAAAGAATTCTCCACAGCATTGTGTCAATCCTACAGATTCAAGGTCTAATAGACTTTACCCATAGACACCCTATGTGGTCACAGAGCTAAAAATAAAGACCTTTCTGAGCGTGGAAGTAACTCAGCTTAGATGCACAGCAGTGTGAGTGAGTGTGAAATTGCACAGTTGTGCTTGGAACTCCACCTGGAAAGAAATACAGATCTCATCTCCTTCCTTCACTGAAGTGGGATCCCAGGAACGCACTTTGAGGACTTTGCATGGTGGAAGGGATAGAGAAGAGAACACATAGAGAGGGGTTCTAAAATGGCTGGCATTGGACATCTTAGGATGATTTTTCTTGTTACTCCTCAATCAGGTCTCCTGTTGGTGTGCATGTTTTCCTGTGAGAGAACCATGCATGGTCTCTGAGCATGTTCTTCATGTAGATATGATTCACAGTTGGTTCTGTAGGGCCAAAGCTTGTTTCTCATTCTCTTCCCAGAAAATATTTTTATGAGAAAATAACTTTTTTAGTAAGCATGATCCATCATTTTTCTTTCTTAAGGAATTTTACAGTTTATTGAAACTAAGTGTCCATCAATAAGCCAACAATGGATTTTCTCCTTTGTTGTCATATTAAATCTCCGTGGCTTTGCTTTGTGTTTTTGCTTATGGTTCCTGTTGAGTCTCTTGTGATATAAGTTGAAAGACAACTGGCAAGGCTCCCATCTTCCTTTTTTTTTTTTTATACAGTCATTGCTGGACTGATTCACCCATACTGTTGACTTCCTTTGTATCTTTTCCAGAGGTCAGCTAGCAATATTTTTGTACATCTATTTCTGGGTTCTTCATTCCGCACTATGAATCTGTGCATCCACTCTCTCTCAGAACTTTGTTTTCTTGTAGGGAATGCATTCTGTTTCTCAATAAAAATATGACAGCCAATTCAGTATTTAAATATTGCTCCCTCTATAAAAACTGTTATCAAAACTTAGAATTTTAAACTCACAGTCAATGGTAGCATCATGCTGGATGTTTTACCTAGAGGAATCTCCAAAGATATGATACAAACTGAGCTCCCTGGTTTTGGGGTTATGTTGTAGGACCTGGGGTGGAACATACACACTTAGACATGATAGACAAGTGCTGTGCCATTAAACCATTCCCCTAGCCTCACCAGTCATGAAAGATAGGAGGGAATTGTTTAAACATACTTGTGAAAGACAAGGTACAGTCACCCTTAAGATACTGGGAATCACATCATCTGCAAGGCATATGACACTCTCCACAATCCCTCTTCACATCACGTGTCTAAAGACACTCGAGCCCTTGTATTTCCTGCGGATTTATGTCATATAGACTGCAGTTACTTACCTGTCTCTTCTGTTCAATATGACTTATGCCCTTATGTGAAATTCCAGTCCTTTGCTTAGAAAGACCACAGAGAGCCTTGTATTAGCTCACCAAATGTTTCTCCAGAATCAGCTTGTCCTCAGTCACGGCAGAGTATCCATCAAAAAGTGTCTGTACTAAACACCATCACCTAGATCCCTTTGAAGCCGGGACAAGGAGAGTTGTGTGCATGGCTGACTTCTAAATTTCCTCAGCACAGCAGACTCTACGCATCTGGAAGACCGGGGCACTCCTACATTCCGGCACCAGCTGCTCTATGCCTTGAGCATAAGGTCCTCCTGGTGGTTGTTGAAACCTCCTCCTTAACCATACATGTGGGGAATAGAGGGATTAATATTACAGG
Organism: Microtus ochrogaster; assembly: GCF_000317375.1. NCBI lineage: Eukaryota > Metazoa > Chordata > Mammalia > Rodentia > Cricetidae > Microtus > Microtus ochrogaster. Next base: position 140,108 of record NW_004949192.1, read on the forward strand.
TCTATGAATTCCGAGAGCTTGTAATACCCTCCAGTTTCAACCTCATACCTCTTACACTCAAGGCATAGGGAAAAGACACACCAACCTCCAGTTTCAACCTCATACTTCTTACACTCAAGGCATAGGGAAAAGACACACCAACCGGCTGTTCTCGGCACATTCTCTGCCCCTCGAGGAAGAGGATGTGAGGAAAAGCAGCTGGAAATTTCACGGGCGACAGCGCCAGTACTGCAAACATACACCCACTCTTTAGAGACAGTTGTGGTGTCTTACATTTTCATACGTATTTTGCTCATACTCAGTCCTCCTCTTATTGCCTTCCCACTTCCTACGAATCCCTTCTGTGTTTCAGACCTATGCATGTCTTTTGTTCATGACCCACGGGGTTTAACTGGGGGGTGCTGGCTTGTTCACTCATGTGGGCCCATCTACTGGAGGACACGCGATTGATCAGTATTTCTACACAAGTGAAGAAAACTGATGCCCACTTCCCTAGCAATTCTCGGTGTCCATGGTTTTTTTGACAGTGGGTATGGCCTCATGAGGCCCTATCCCCTTCAAAGTAGAATGAGGACAGCCTCGCCCCTGTTCAGGTTTTGTGCAGATAACCTCAGCATTTGTGAGTTGATGAGTGTGAAAGCCATGTGACCTGGGTCACAGCACATCTAGAGGCCCTCAACATCTTGTTACTAGAGGACCATCTCCTAAGCCCATAACATTTACTGAACTGCCACAGGTTCTGTGGCCTACGAAATGGGATGAGTTGAACTTGGCATCTTCGCTGACTCACATATAGTAGCCAATAGCACTTATGTTTTGGTGAGGAACTGGACATTAAATCTGTGTGAGCTTCGCCCACGGGGAAGGAAATCACCACTACCATACCTCCCCCTCAAACACATATCTTGACCCTGAAACCTCCGCGTCCTTAGAGCACCCTGATCTGAAAATACAAAATTTAAATAGGTTTAGTGTTTATTAAAAATAAAACATTAAAAAATAGCAGATCCCAGGTCATAACATTTTGTTTCATTCACAGAATTACTAAAAGTTCTCCATAGTGTTGCTTTCAAAATGTTTGTACATGATGTCTGTTAAAGTCAACTGATGTGTCCATCCCATCATTGGAAACCTCTGTAAGTATAGGAGAATGTTTAAATTTCCCAAATCTGATATTCAAACACTTCTGTTCCCTAATATTTCAAATAAAGAATACTAACAATGTAGGTAAATTATTACTAAGAAAACAGTCCAGTGGAAGCATTTTGGACCATAGGCAGAAAAATCCCAGTTTTAATTTTAAAAATTGTTTTTGAGATTTCCATTCAGCTTTAGTGACGTGAAAATTGTATTGTACATGTACAAAATGGGATCTAGTTCAGCAAAAATCAAATCAAATCATGAAATTTACAGGGTAGGGGTTGATACTGCAGTTTGTTGAAGTAATTAAAATAAGCCAGACTCAGAGTAAGAAATATGTTTCTTTACCTAGGGGTTTCTAGAAACTAAGAAATTAAGGTTTTAAACCTGTAGTTTTAAACTCTGACCACCAGAGGGAGACAAAGCCTTAGCGAAGATAAAATTAGCGGAAAAATTTAGAAGCTGTTATTTCACGTAGGGGACACCAGAGGGCAGACGACGACAATCTTAGGACTTGAAAAAGAAAACAGAGTTGGCAGCTATGTTTTCAATAGTTGGGGAGGATGAGAACACTTTGCTATTTGTTCGCAAATAAGGATCCAAATTCTCAACATGATGCAGATTAACATGTCATGACCTCGGACAATGACTGTAGTGTTCTACAGAACTAGAATTATGCAAGATCTTCCTGACTGCAGCAAACATACATTTTAGATGGGTAATAGTAATATGCACGTTTTTGCAATGTGCAGTCATAGACTTGAACTCCCATTAGGCAGTGATATGCATATTATTGCACACTTTTCGATAAACGGGAATTGCTCCTATGCAGTTATTTTTAAATAGAAATAGGCAGAATATTTTTTTAAAAAACAACTAAAACAATATTTCTGCAATCTACATGCATGTTTTGTAATTATTTTGTATGTTTATTGTTCATTGTTCAGTTGGTCCGTTAGTATTCTACTTACATAACTGCACAATTTAGATACATTTTCTTTATCATATATGTGGTGTGCAGATATTTCTCTAAGGCTGAAGAGAGTGCATTTAACAGAAAGAAAAATAATCATTTTACTAAAGACAACTTAATTATTTTTCACAGACCATGTATTATTGTTGCATATAAAGGCTCATCACTAAACCCACAGGCATGTAAACTCTAATTTCTTGACTTTTGATCCTGTGAATCTGACTCACTTTGAATTCCTTCTTGTGTGATATGTAAAGTCAATGTCTAGGAATCTTAACTTCTGACTGTCAATCATCTTGACTTAACTTTGAAATAAGTGTCCCATAACCATTGTTTGCATTTGTCGTTTACCAGGAATCAGCTGACAATTCTTGTGTCCATCTGTCCTCGAGTTCTCCACTGTGGGTCGGTCACACATCTACATCTTTCACCTGTATTTCTTTGTTTGGTCTAGAGGGAACGAATTCTAATTTAATTAAGTATGTTTGCCCATGGCATATTTAAATACTGCTGCTGTTACACTCTATATTGGAACGATTCATAATTTAGGAAATAATTCCTGCCTCTTCTGCCAGTGTATTCATGGAGGAGTCCTCCAAGGACATAGTATAAGCAGGAGGTTCTGTTCTATACATATGTTTATCTGCCTGGAGAACAAGTGAACTCAGACTGTTGACATTTGTTGACTGAGATTTCTGTCCCACCCAATCCCACAGCCATTCATCCCCCAAAAAATACGGTCTACTACATTAATTACAAACTGCTTGGCCTATTATCTCAGGCTTCTTGTTAACACTTATATCCTACATTAACTCATAATTCTTGTCTGTGTTAGCCACGTGGCTTGGTACCTTTATCAGTGAGGCATTCTCATCTTGCTTCCTCTGTGTCTGGGTGACAACTGCAGACTGAATCTTTCCTCTTCCCAGAATTCTCCTGTTCTCATTGCCCTACCTCTACTTCCTGCCTGGTCACCCCGCCTACACTTCCTTCCTGGCTCCTGGCCAATCAGCCTTTTATTAAAATAATACAAAGTGACAGGATAAAAGACCATTGTCCCACAGCACCCAGGCCCTTACACATGCCAAGCAAGGGCTATACCATTGAATGACATCTGCAACCTTATAGGCAAGGTAAGCAGAGGGCATACTATACTATATGTCCACATTGAAGACAAGAACTTCCAACCACAGTTATTTTGTGTGAATAACAAATGCTTCTAAATTCCCACAGCAGGGAGGCACAAGCTACATAACTCTTGTGCTTTTCAAGTCCTTGAGACAATGCCTGCCATATCTTTCCTTCTCAATACTTAGGCAACTATGTAAAAATCCAAGCCCTACCTCCATCAAAATGACGTGACTCTAGTGGAAAGTTGTCCATCAATTTATCACTTCCTTCTCCAGGGTAGCATATCTAGACCATGCCAGAGAAACCATCAGAATATCTCTATAGTACACCATACTTATTGGCTGCACACTGTAGTATGAGCTGCAGGCTGCGTTCCTGCCACCCAGCTCCCGGCCACCTGGCTAGCTTATGCCCCTAAATAACGACACACAAATTGTATTCATTTAAGCACTGCTTGGCCCATTAGCTCTAGCTTCTTACTGGCTAATTCTTATATCTTGATTACCCATTTCTATTAATGTGTGTAGCACCCCAAGGTGCACTTACCGGGAAGATTCTAACCTATGTCCATCCTGGGTCAGAACTTCATCGCGTCTGCCCCACAGAGGAGAACTATCGAGTCTGAGCTCACTTCCTCTTCCTCCCAGCACTCTGTTCTGTTTACTCTACCCACCTATGTTCTAACCTATCAGGGCCAAGCAGTTTCTTTATTAATTAACCAATGACTTCCTCCATCCGCCCACAAATTTCTCTCAAGAGGCTTGCATGCAGGTTGTGCTACTGTACAACCACTCAGTCACTAATTCTTCAAGTATAAGAAGAGGCAGGAATCATGCAGAAAAAATCTTCTTACTGGCTATCTCACGGGTTTTCTTATACGTCCAGCTTTTTCCTCCCTTCCAGAACTACCTTCCCAGGAATTTCTGGAGCCTCCACATCAATCACCTTCAAGACAATGCCTGCCGACCAACCTAATGGAGGTATTTCCTCGCCCGAGGTTCCCTCCTCCCAATGACACTAGTTGTGTCAAGTTGACAAAAATCCAACCCGCACCCAGGTCTTTCTGGATCCCTAGAGTCTATGAGATCTTCTGTATTTACTCCTTACACATCACACTTGATGAACGGAAAGGCTGTGGGAAAGGCCACCCAGTGTCCACCTGAGAAAGAGACTCAGGAAATCAGTATTTACTTTGCACAAAATCAAGTGGATTGCAGGGTCAGGTATTTCTTTTTTTTTTTTTTAGTTTTTCTAGTCAGGGTTTCTCTGTAGTTTTGGAGCCTGTCCTGGCACCAGCTCTTA